>NC_090995.1:5174015-5477045 GCF_041146395.1 Eulemur rufifrons | reverse complement strand
ATGGTTCTGCCCTAGGATTTCCGCAGGGGAGGATCTCTTCAAATGCTGTTGAGACAGACTTCTGATTACCTCCGCTACAGCAAAATCTTAAGAGATTTTGGTCAATACATCTGAGCCTGCCATTTTCTCTCTTCCATGTATCAATGGTGCTTAGCAACAAGGATCTTCTTTTATAGTTCTCATTTTTTTTTTTTTTTACATTTCCATCACACCTTTCAAATGCTGGAGACACTGTACCAGCTAGTGTATCCTCCTCCACCCACAGGCTATCCCAGTTCACCCCAGCTACAACAAGGTCCATCAACTCAAGGAACTCCAGAATACCATTCCGAGAATCTGCTTCCTAGGGACCATACCTTACCCACTTTCTTATGTGGGATTCCCTAGAAGTGGCTGAGATGGGGATCCTGTCATTTACTGGGGGAGTATATTTAGGATGCGGGGGTGAGGGACCTAGGATAGGGAAGAAAGAAGCTTCACTGGAAACTAGCTTTATTGTGAAGCACAAGTTAGATCACAATATTAGTCACACTTGGGATGAGGGGGATAGCAATTATTTTATTTTTGGACTACAAGGTCTTGCTATGTTGCCCAGGCTGGGCTTGAACTCCTGGGCTGACGTCCTGCCTCAGTCTCCTGCATAGCTGGGACTACAGGTGTGTACCACCTCACCCAGTTGATTCTGGCATTGCATCCCCCTACAGAAGTCAGTCACTGGCCAAGTTCTAATGGCAGAAAGGGGGAGGCATAAACTTCCATGTAAAGGGACGGAGGAAAATTCTCCAGGAAAAAGGACAGCCTTGAGTTTTTAGCTAACATCCCTAGCAGCTGAGGGTATACCAACCTGCAAAGGAAATTTAGGCAGGACATCAAGGGTTCCACTACATGCTTTCGTAGTGCTTAACTCCAAAATTATCATGCCATGGAAAGAGCATGGGGCTAGGAGATTAGCCTGCGTCCTGCCTGGTATTTAGTGGATTCAGTACAACAGACAGATGCTATAACATTATATTTCCTTGTACAATTTTTATGTGAGCTGAAACTGAAAAAATGACCAGTGCATAACTACAATCTTTCTAATCAATAACACATTTATCAAATGTGACAAGGGGAGTTTATTTCAAAGAGTACATCAAAATTATCATGGCCATCAGTTAAAATACTGGTAGCTTCCAACGCATGGTTTTTTATTACCATCATTTGAATAGTTCATAAAGTAAATATTTTAGCAGTCCCACATTTGTAGATCATCTTAACCTATTTGCCAAGTGATAGCTAACCAAAAATTCTTTACGAAGCTCTGTAACAGAACAATGTGAATGTGGAAAAACTCAACTCCGATACAGTTCAAAGTCAACACCATGTACCATCATGTAAGTATTATAGAACAGGCCTCAGTATATTCTCTGTGTATTTTTTTTCTATTTCGTGTGCTCATATCTTCATAATACACAGAGATATTTTTCCCCTCCCCTTATCTCAAAGACCCCTCTAGAACAAAAATTGCTTGAGCAGTTTTCATGATTAGAAACTACATTCTATTTCTCACGTTCAGCTGTGGATAGATCTTATTCCCCTGTGCTCTGTCCACATTATTGCTGCTTCTCTCCCATCCTTCCTGAGCCCTAACAAGTTTTAATGCATGTAAGAGTGAATGTGTCCTCCATTCACAGATGGATATTTGCTCTTTTACATCCCTGTTTTGGAAATGGACAAGAGCTGAACCGCACCCTGTGGAGCACATCAAATATCAAATGGCCAATGTTTTATTTCTCCCTCCTAAACACACATCCCTGGAGAAATTTTCCGTTCCCTGAGGAACATCTGAATGACATATTGCAGACTGTGTAGCCTTTCTTCAGCACAGAATCTAGAACATTTACAGATTAGAAAGTAAATAAGCCTATAGTATATGCTCATTCTTTCCTTTATGAATAGTTATTTTTTATTTTCACCATTTAAGGAAGTTATGGACGATGGCCTATCTGGGAAAGTACAGTAATTAGGAATCAATTGCACTTTACATGGAAACACTGGTTATTCGGCCACTGTGGGGTAAATTGGGAAATAATTATATTGTCATTTTTATTTACTTTGGCTACACTGAGTCACAGCGTTTTAGTGGTGATGTATTGCCAAATTACACATGCATTTGTTCATATTAGTCATGAAAAGGGAAGACGGTGTGAGAAAACTGCTCACTTAGAATGAACTCCAAAGATAATGTGTAAGATCAAGCAGCTAAGCAACAATAATGAGAGCTTCTCAATTAATTTCCATTCCCAACGCAATTAGTGCCACTTAATAGAATGTGGTGTAGTATCAGAAAATGGATCTAAATGTGTTGTTGGTTTTCTTTATTTTTTAAAAATTTGACTACTATAAGGAACTAAGAAATTCAGATTAAAGGTTGTTTTTTTGGGGGGGTAAAGATTTTTTTTAATAAGAATAAAAGATTTCCCTAAAAATTCGAATGCCTTAAGAATAATGCATCACAATAAATAAATACAAACAATAATAAGTTGGCTCCAACTGCCTTGAAGTGGTTTTCAATTGGAAATTTTTAAAGAGAAATTATTCTCTGCTTATTATGTGACTGAGAAACAAAACCCTGTGATAGTAGAGAAATATTTTGTTTTAATTATTCTTTGTCTGTATTTAATTAATTTCTAGCATTGATACTGCTAACCAGGTCTCGCAGGGAAAGCTAGTGGTGAAAAACATTGAGCCAGGATCTTAATTGAAGATTCTAATAAGAATTTCATAGGAATTTCCATGTTAAGGGTAAATAGGTAGTTTACTTTCTGAAAACAAAGCAAAGGAGATCTCAAAGGCTCTCCTTAAGCAACATCTGTATTAACAGAATCAATATTTTTGATCATTGTTTAGAAGACCTGTCTCAACTGTGGATTTGCCATGCAGACTATTGTTTTTATCTTCTTCCTTACTTCTTTTCCTTTTTCTCACTTTTTTTAATGTTAAAAATAATATCAATTATTTATAAAAATAGACTTCAGACTCTCGACACAACTAAGTGGTTTTAAAATGCAGCACCAAAAATTTGCATGCATGTAAAATTTACAAGTAGAGGCAAAGCTTAGCTAAATGTTTTTTTTCCACTGCCAAGAGGTAACCCCATCTTGTATTGCTGAGAATGATCCTGGTTTGCAGCATCCTCAATCTATGATGAGGAATGTTTTCTGCGGCTTCCAGTTGTACTTTTAACATGGCCACAGTCAAAAAAACACAATCTTCTCAAAGCATCTGGATCTCAAATATTTCATGAAAGCATTGTTCAGATGGATCTTATTCTGTGCTTTTAAATGTAGTGTGTACTTTCCTCCAATGGATGGGGGATGATATGTAATAGCAAGAGTTGTAGTCCTTAAAATAAATTGAAAGCATTGCTCCAGAGCTGCCTTCAACTAATACCAACCCTATTATATTCTTTCAGAGCAGCCTAGCAAATGAGGCGGTACAAATATCCTATAGACATCAAACTGTTCTAAAAGCTCGGTATGCTTGATCACTGATTACACAATTACTTAAGAGGAGCAACCTGAGAACAAAATAAAGGTAATTAAGTACAGGAGGTTTGTTTTTTAATTATAAGCAAACTAAATTAAGGAAAACACAGAGTTATCACTGTGGAGGGAAGAATAGAACAGAAATTGTCTCAGACGTGACTCTATAAAGCATTACTTAGTAGTCAACTAACTTGCATCATTTAACAATAGAAAATTAAGACAAGGGGCACAAATGGGCTTTTCCCTTCCTGAGATGAAGTTTGGTTCTTTCTCTTTCATTTGTGTAACTGTGAAATTAAATTTAACAAATGGTGAAAGAAGTCTAATTATTTTAAATGCCTTTTGCTGGGAAAAAAATTAACGAAGTAAATAAATCTTATCGCATCTATTTGTGGTATTTTTTTTTTCTGGAAAGCGAAGTATCAATAAAAATAGGCCACCCTGAAGACCCAGAATGATGCCAACATTAGAGCCAGTATCCCCTGAAAAGGGAGAAAATAGTTTTATGATCATACAAGTTTTCTAGGTGCTAGACTTCCATTTTTTTCAACTGTTTTTTCAAAGTTAACTTTAGAATACAGGTAGATTTTTTTTCCTGAATTACTCCATTTCTATCTGATTAAAGCAAGTTTCAGTTTCTACTGGAGACATGCTCAGGAGCAAGGGAAGTATGAAATTGAAACATACACAGTTATTGCTACTGGAGTATTTTTGATCTGAAAATGGCAGTTTCGTAAGGTTTAATATTAACTAGTGTTTACAATATTAACTAACGTTTGTTTTCTGGAGGAGGTCTCAGGGTAGCAATTTCACATGTGGAGAGAACATTACTGGTAACAGTGAGGCATGACTCAGCTGGAGCTCTGAAGCTTCTCGCGATCACATGACTTCCATCTTGTTGAACAACCACCATGATGATCTTTATATACTCAAATCAACCTATCTCCATTGACTGATTCTAGGTGATTCTGTGCTGGGTTTTGAACAAATAGTCAATCTTTTAAAAATGCTTTACAGTGGAGGAGAACGGTAGGTAGGAAATGGTTGCCAGAGGAAAGATCAAAATGGTTTTTGTGAAGATCAGGAGAGCAGAGCAGAGCCAACGAGGCCACCATCTACCGGGTCTGTTCATGTCTCATTGAGTAACTACACTGTTCATGTTTGATTAAGGATAACACGAAAACAGCCAACTTTTGATCTACTGCCAGTCATTAACTTGTAACCTATCAGAATAGACCGCCCACCTGGAGCCACATAGACATTCTTTGCATAAAACCTTAGATTATGTCTGAGATTAATACCTTTGTTTTTTCTGCTGTATTTTCTTTAGTGAAACTCTGCCTTAATCTCACTGTAATTGGTAATTCAGTCTTCTCCCAGAAAATATATCATCAACCTTCGAGAAAACAATTATAGGCTCAGACATGAGGGGATGCAAAAGTATCATTTTACTAGTTAACAAAGGTATAAAGCATTATAATGTTTTACACCCATGTCAGAGCAAGCTAGTAGAAAAGCTGAAACTATTAATAGAATGCACATCTCTGGTTTCCCAAATCAGTTTTTATACCAGTTAATTATGTCTCAAAGCAATACACATCTGTTCAGGAAAATATAAATGATTTCTAAATGATAGTTTCTTACTCTTACTATTGAATCTGGACTATCATTAGCAACCTTAATCAACAGATCTTTTAAATCAGATTAATATATTTGGACCCCTGACATTTTATAACTACTTCTTAACACATTGATTTAATTAAATTCCATTTTTCTGCTTGTATACTCCAATGGCTCCCATTTCCTTGTGAAATAGAGTTGAAACTCTTCAATCTCGCGTTAAAGGCTCTGCATGTCACCTGACCTAGTATGACATATTTCTGTGTATGTCCTACTACACATAACAAGGCAGTGTTGTCTGTTGGTTAGGAAAAAAACAAAAGAACCCTGGGTCACACAGCTCGTCTACAAATCCCTATTCTGCCACTTACTAGTGTGTCACTCACTGGTCAAGTTACTTATCCACCTTGATCAAGAAAGAAAGAAAAAAATGTAGAGCTCACTTCATATGATGGTTAGAACATAAATGAGATGAGAAAAAAGCCAGATTAATACATATGTATGTGCGTGTGTGTAGATAGACATTACCTACATGTATAGTTATACAGTGATTCAATTTCTTACATCTAGCTGATTTATACTCACTGCCTCTCCATATTGTCCCTTCACTAATGCTGTTTCTCTCTCCTCGGAATAATTTCTAAGTCCCATCATAATACCTTTATCTTCCATAAAGCCCTCAATTATCTAGATTAAATGAACACTCTTTGCTGTAATTTATAGAATGTGAAAATAATAGCAGCTGCTAAGTTTTAGGGGAGTTACCTGAAGCCCCCGAATATTAAGTGACTCGACCTATTATATTAGTTTTTTGTTGCTGCACAACATATCACCACAAACTTATCAGCTTGAAATAACAAATATTGATTTTCTCCTAGCTCCTGTGTGTCAAGAATTCAGTCAAAGCTTAGATGAATGATCACAAAGCTGCAATTAAGGTGTTGACATGGACTGGAAGTCAGAGAAAGCTTGATTATAATAATAATAAGCCTGGTTTGTAATTAGAGGAAATGGATGAATGTTTTTCTCTTTCAAGTCAAACTTCATGGAGATAAAATAAGATGTTTTGTGAGGCTAATAAACAAACAGAGTTAGCTAGCTATATTCTTGGAATACATCAAGCTTTCCAAGAATTCAACATGGTTATATTTATTATAATTTTATTACAGTCATCCTAAGTTCTTTCTTTTTTAAATAACAGTTATATAATAAATTTGATCATTTTTTCCTACATTTGTATGGCACTGACACTTTCCAAAATATTCATTTCTACAGTCCATTTTTCAGTAGAGATATTTACTTATTTTCATGCTAATTTGTTTTTATAAAGATTATAACATACCTTTACCACTTTTACACGTCATTTTTCGTTTATATTCCATTTAAATTTGAAGACAATTTCCCATAAAGAACTTTTCTTCATTTTTACTTTGTAAAAGTTATTAATGTTTTCCTTTCTTTATATTGTCTATGGCTCAAGCACAGAAAGCCCTTATACATATATGGTGTTATATGGGCATTAATCTCTATTTCATTCTAGGAATAGTATTATTTTATACATCTTTAACATATGCCAAATTTATTTTAGTGTAAGGTGTAAAAGGTCTAAATTACTTTTCCAAATAATTAACAATTTTTAAACACCATATTTTCATAATCTCTTGCCCCCTACTGCTTTGACAGCCATTATCATATTAAATTCTGTTTACTTCCACTGATCTGTTTCTGCATTAGCTCCATAATATCTTAATTTTTGTAGCTTTATATGCTTCAGATATGAGAAAGTTGTGTATATTGTCCTCATTTTATGAAAATTTCTCTCCATGCTCCAGTCTTTTTTTAAAACTCCAAGTGAAGTTTTTATAATTTTCTTTATGCTGCTATTTCTCACTAAGTCCATTATGCTTTAGTCTTTTTTATACAATACAGATTTTTAAATAATATTTTCAATGTATATATATGTTTATGTGCTTAAATATGCATTTATATATGCATAGGGTTTTTTTTTTTTGCCTTATATCAAGAAGCAAATTATTTTGTGTATAAATTTTAACAAACTCACATATTATTCTTCATACCTTTTTTAGAAGTATGGGTTAGGTTGGTGAAAATATAATTTCAAGAAAGAAGAATAATTTTTGACTCTGAAACCTTTTTTATATTTTTAAAATGGGTAATAATATATATTTAGTGTTTTGGTCACTTCCTATTCACATCTTTTCGGAAGGAAGGCTCCCCATTCTAAATAGCGTGAAACAACCAAACATGACACTCGGCATGGGATAGATGAAATTAATAGCATTGTATTAGTCGCCTGTACTCACAACCTGGGAAAGAAGTGCATTGCATACCACACAGGTCACAAAGGCATTGTAATTTGGAGCAGAGGGAACAAGTAGGGGCTGTGGGAGGAAGTCTTTGCAGTAACCAGAGGTTACAGGGCGCCTGTCTGACAGACAATGCAACCCACTAGGTTGAAGACTGGTGGAGTGCCCCTGGTTCAGCTGATAGGGAAACTAGCCAGGGAGAGAGCCTTTCCCACTAGGTGGGGGCTTATCTGGCGAGAGCAGAGGAACTGACAATTCCTGTGAGTTTCCAAGATGTCAAGACAAGATATGAGATCTTAGGCCTTACATTACAATTGACCCCTTGATTCCATGACATCAAATATCCATGTTAGTGATGACTGATATCGCTAGGAAGAAGTACTTCCCTGGGAAGTGAAGTAGACACTTGACCAGGAGGGCCATATGGACAGGTGGCTGTTAGAGGTGTTCCCTTTATGGCCAATACAAGCAACTAAAGGACCTGTGTTGCATTGGCGTAGGAAATGCATTATCCTCAGGGAGTATGAACTTATGCCTATGACAATAGTGACACCCTATAGGGCTCCATTTGCCATTTTGTAACTTCAGTAGAAAGTTATGAGGAGGCCAATAGGCCTCTTCATCAGACCAGCTATTTGGGACCTGTAATGGAGGTGGACGTCCCATTGTGTGCCTTTTTCAAGGGCCCAGAATAATGTGTTTTGAGAAGTGGAATGAGTGCCTTGGTTACTATCAGTAATGTCTAGAACTCCAAAGGGTTAAGGAGTGTCCTGGTGAGGCCTTGTATTGTGGCTTTAGAATAGATCACCTTTAATTATATTTTGGGTATCTGTGAAGCAAGAGATTCCTAGAGTTTTTCACTCCAAAGGGGGCAACTTTAGACAACAAATTAGTGCTGCCATTGGCCAAGCTCGATAGTCAGACCATTGGAAATAGCCTAAGGGCTGACAAAAATGCACAGATGGAACCAACTGTTGACCAGAGCATCCAGGGCTACAATGACTGTCTGATATTTGTCCAATTGTGCTGATCCTTGAGTCTCCTCCTTTATCAGGAACATTTAGTTAATGACAGAAAACAGAAACATTCCACTGAGCTCCGTTACACATGATGGTGGCAACCTCATCTGTAAAGTCAATAAACTACCATTGCTGTTCACTCAGTTAATCCCAAAGGCTCTCCTCAGGTAGCCAAGGGGTCAGGGAGAGAAACGGCCTCTTCCAGCACTGTGGCCTCTGGCAATGAACTTAAGGGCGGGGGAAGCCATCCTCCTGCAGGTAGGATATACCAGAGTGCCCAGGTGTGATTCTACTCTGTGGCAAGGAAGTCTTGGTAACCCGGCCAAACTTGTTGAGTGCTTATTCCCAAGGATTGATGGACAGCTGGGTGGAGAATCATAGGCACAGAGATTGTGAAAGCCTCCAATTCTAGGACAACCCAGTATGTGGCCAACAGTTGCTGCTCTAATGTTGCTGAGAAGGCCAATTTCTTGCATCAGAAGCCCATGGACAATTTACAGCCTTTATAGGTGGTCCAGAGATACCAGGAGGCATGAAAGGAGATTGCTAAAGCCTCTACTGAGTCTGAGTGGATATAGTCAAAATTGTCAATAATATTAGCTGAGTGTGGGCAGCTTTAATGGATGGGACCATAGCATTATGTAATCCACTTTATACAAAGTGTAAAACAATCTAATTTTAATGTATTAATCATTAAGTCAGAGCAACAAGGCCCGCTCTGAATTTTTTTAGAGCAATGAGTGCTATCACTATGGGAAATTTGGGTAATGCAATAATTAAGATGAGACATATTTATTTGACCCCTATTTTAATTCAGTAGTTCCCCTAAGACTATAGGGGATCCACAGGTATAACTAATTTGAGTTCCACTATTGATTAAGTCCATGACGTCTTGATAATTGGTGTATTTCAGCACTTGTTAAAGTTAATTCAGAGCCTATATTGTAGAGGTAAAAAATCAAATCAGCACCCTTTTATCTTTTTGCCTATCAGGGCCAGTTAAGGCTGGTGAGTTTTGCTTTAACTAGGATACTCAGGGAAGGTCTAACTTTTAGTCTATAATGCTTAGGATTATAAACTTTATATCACTAAAGAAGCATAATCTACAAATAGACTCAACAAAATGCACACCAGTGAAGGAAACCGATATTGCTAGGAGAATATTTTGGTTTTACATTTGGAACTCTTGTAAAGGGTAAGTTTCTCACGTTAGGTGTTATTTTTTCCAATGGCAGATAATATGGCTGGAAAGTTGGTTTTGTGCAAAGAAATTGATTTAAAGCCAATGCATTACTCATAAATTTAGAATTAGTCATACCAATCTTTCAACTTATGCCCGTATGTTGTTATGGGCTTTAATTAAGATTACTCCTATAATAACAAATCAAAGAAAACACAGACATCCTAGACTACAGTATACAAGACTCATGCCATTTAAGTGGTACATTTATGTTTCCTTTGAAGGCACAGCAGATCTATCATCATAAATTTATATACACTTTATATAACATTGAGTTTTTTATGGATATTTTATTGACTTTAACATTTATGAAATTGTAGCCATTCTAATGCCATATATTCAAACGTATTGATTTTTCTCAACCCAGTACCATTGCTACAACGGCATTCCATTTAAAAATTGTAGGCTAGAGCAGTTGTCTACTGGCAGTTTCTATTGATCGTGCATAGAAATTTGGATTCGTGGTACAGCAAAATACTACAAGCTTCAGGTTTTTTTTATATTGGTTTCCATTTTTAAATGCTTACAGTGTTTTGCCTATCAATGAGAATTATTTTTAAAGCAGTTAGCATGTGTAGAAAAAAAAAACATAGGAAAATATTTTCTTGAATAGAAATTCAAATCTTTTGTTCAATGAAAAGTAGCATTATAAAACAAATAAAAAGGTCAATGGGGATATGATTAATATAACATTAATATAACATTGTTTTCAATGGCAAAAATACTGAATGGTCATCAGTATATGGGACTGGATTAAATACATCATAATAATACATACATACACACATTCCATATCAGCGATACAGGATTAAGTAGACTCCTTCACTCTAACATAGAAATACACCCCACACATGGTAGAAGTAAATCAAAGAGCTTACGTACATGCACTTTCATGGCAGCAGAACTGAGTTCTTTTGCAGGCTCTGCCTCTTATTTACTGCACAAGTGAGAAAGGTACTTAACCTAACTAAACCTACATCTCATTTTCTTCATTTTAAAATTGTTTTCTAATAAGATATCACATGCAAAGCACTTAGCACAAAATTAATGGCCAATATAAATTAGCTGTTCTTTTTGCATTATATTTTAAGTGAAAGTGGTAAGTACCAGAATACTGTATTCATTGAGTGTATTTGAGAACAGTATGGCACTTGACAATGTAGTACAGGAGTTAAAGTGTGGGTTAGTGATCAGATTACCTAGGCTAAAGGTAAATATTGGGAAAATTTGTTAAATTCTCTAAACTCCAATTTCTTCAACAGCAAAATTGATACAACAGTTCCTTCTTTTGGGGGCTAGTACTCAATAGACTTAAATGATAAAAATCATAATAGCTAATGCTTACTGGGTGGCAGGTGTCATTTTACATATATATTTTGTCTTAACCTCACTATAGCCCTAGGGGGTAGACATTGTTATTACCCCTATTTAACAGATGAAAAATCTGAAGGATAAAATAGTCAAATAAATCTGTCTAATTTCACAGCCTGGAACTATAACTACTTTGATGCAATATCATTCCTGATGTATACTAAGAGCTCAACAAAGGATGGATATCATATTTGTTTAAAATATATGTATGCACTTGTGTGTAGATACATACATACACACATGTATGTGTGTCTTTGATTATTCATAGGACAATATCTGGGATGTATTTAAACAATTGTCATTGTTACATCTAGAAATGTGTTTCAGGGAGATTGGAGGAGGGTATTAACCTTTTAATCAAAATATTTTCATTCTTTAGAAATTTTAAAGTGAGCAGGTATTCCTTTGAAAGAAGAATAAAAATATAGTTTTACAAATCAAGAAAAATTACCTTAGTTGAATCCTAAAAATAGATTCAATTAAGACAAGTTAAAATTTGTACACTTAGTCATAAAGAACCAATTACAATTAAAAGTTCAGGAATGACAGCTAGGTAGGAAAAGTACAAAAACGAGACATCTTCTAATCATAGGCCATTAAAGATGGAATGCACTTATTATGTTCTGACAAAATTTAGGGAATAGGGAATCACTGATGTTCTTCAACTGGCCAGTTCATTCCCCAGCTGAAGGTGTGTAGGTCTGGCGCCACGTGGGCATACTTGATCAGAGACTCCAAGTGAGCAATACAAACAAAAGTGATGGGCAGGTTCTCCTGATCCCCCTCATACCCCCTTCAAAGGTATGTGGAGCATTTGAGTTCCATGTGAAAATAATGACCGAAGAGTTGGGAAAATCTCTTTTCATATTCCAAGTCAGATTTTTATTAAATTATTGGATCCTAATCAACACATTTTAAAAAGACTCCAGGGAATCTGCACTGAGTTTAGGAGAGAAAACATAAAAAAAAAAAAAAAAAAAAAACTATTAAAAAGCAATAGACTAAGAAAACTGGAAAGTAATTTAGATAGTATAATCTAGACAAGAAAAGTGATTCATGTGTAGGGTATTGGCTTGGGGTAGCTGTTGATAACTATAGCTGACATGACACAAAGAACCAAGTCACTTTTCATGGTAGACATATGTCTAATTGCTTAAGCTTACATTGTATTGGATATTCCAGTAGAAAACATACTGTGAAAAGTGACTAAAAATGAGTTTTATTAGCACAAAGAAATAGAACCTACAGAAATAGAAAAAATGGACCGTTAGCAGATGGACCATTAGCAGATATCCCTTACTTACTTTATTGAGGGGTTAAAATAGCCCAAGGCTGCTGCAGCTCTTTTAGAGAATCCATCTGCCCTCCGGGCTCTTTTTGATTAGAAGCTCCTCTTACGACGTTGCATAGAACTGGCTTGTTCTAGAAGCCCTGATATTGTAAAGAGTAAAAAATAGGGACAAAAAGCATGAACACACTAGTCACACTGGCTGGGGCACACGATTTGTCTTTACACCAGCCCAGCTATATGCCTTGGGACCCTTACTGAATTATTCTGAGCCAGTGATTTTGATTTTCAGGTGGAAACAATACCTTTACAGGGTCACGGTATAATTGCTATGACAATACCCAAGACAATTGTGGCATATAGTAGGTGATTATAAATTAGAACCATTATTATTACTTCCCTGTAGCCCCCCACACACCATACCTCAGCTTATTTGTGAAACTCATACTCTTCCAGTCTTCACTGTAGTAAAACAGCCAGGTTGCAAATGAACAGCCGCATTGTGTAGAAAATGGAATCATTAAGTAGCCAAAGGAAGAGCTAGAAGGCAGAGAGGAGTTATACAGGGAAAACAGAAGACAATTCATTATTTCTGACTCTTGGATGACATTTCTCTTGTTTGGCCATAAAAAGTTGTGGGAATAGAGAGGAAAATGGAGCTACCACTTTTGTGATGTGATTTTTATTTTCAGTTTGAATAAGCTGCACCCCGGAGGCGAGGCTTGGCATAATCAACCCCTGTAGTGGGTGGTTCCAATAAGCCAAGTACCTGTTTCTTCAGCTGAAAGGAAGACTGAGCATGTTGGTGTAGCCAGCTTCAAAGCAAGCCAAGAGCTAAGTGCAGGGAGATGCAAGCTGTTCAGTGGAGAAGAACACAAAAGGCTTCCAATAAAGGGAAGCATTTTCAAGGTAGAATGCACCTAAGCATTCTAGAGTAGCAAAGCTTTATTTACAGTTTAGAAATAAAATCGCTTCTGTTCCCATTGACATCTGGGTCTTGATGAGGAAGCGTTTGAATAAGCACCAATGCAAGTTGTAAAATGTAACCTTTGTCATTTTCAGTTTGCTATGTTATTTAAAAGAGATAACTAAGAACTCTTCTGTTGCCCACTAGTATTGCAATATTAGGAAATCCACTTTATCTGATAGCCAGTCATTCATTTATTAATTTAACAAATACAAACTGTGTCCTTTAAAATACCAGACTCTACCTGAGGCCCTGGAAATACAAAAGTGATTCTCACAAGATTGCTCCTTTCAGAGAAGTTCATAGTCTAGTGGGGGTGTCTGAACAGGCAATTTCAATAAAGTGAGAAAAGTGGCAATAGTCGCAGGCATAAAATGGGGCACTTCCTGGACTGGTTTAGGACAGTGGCTTCATGAAGATGATTACAATTGAGCTTAGTCTTTAAGGGTAAGTGAGCATTTCTGGGGCACAGAAAACGATTCCCCAAAATACGGCACTTTGGCATGCTGAGTGCTTTGAAAATTGAAAGACCTCAGAAAGAAGACTCAGAAGCAAGGTCTCTCTCTGACCTTCCCTGCCTCCTGTCTCTCTGACCCTCTTTCACAAAGTCCTGGGAGGGACTCTCTCTGGAATTTCCTTATCTGGCTAAGAAAAGGTCTTTCCAAAAGAAATGCCATTGTCTTAAGAACCCACTCCCTAGGAATTTAATTAAATAACCAGGAAAGATCAACCACTGGAGAAGAGAAGAGAATGGGAGTTGTCACCACACACAGAAAGATTCATCTAAAAGGGTACCTGGGTGACTTTGCATAATATGACAACTTTTGTTCCTGTGCGGTTCTGCTCCTCAACTTTTCCAGCTTCCAAAGAGAACGATTTACCAAATAATGTCTTCCTCCCAGGTTTAAAAATCTCTTCCCTATAAGGGAAGCACGTTAGCCTCCATCACTTGGCCACTCTTCCGGTCTCAGACGTTGTGTATCGCTTCGATGTTTATGCATGTTAAATAAACTTCCTGTGCTTTTTTCCCCTATTAGTCTGCTTTTTGTTAGTTCATTTTCAGTGAACCTTCAGCGAACAGAGAAGCAGCCTTCCCTTCTCAAGAACAGACATACAATTTAAAGAGAAGATTTTTATTGAATAAAACACCTACTTTTAAGTAGTTTGAAAAATTCTTTGGCAGTAAAAAGACTACGTCAATTTAGAAGTGAAAATAATGCCGAAAAACACTGTATATAATTCACTGTCAAATAAATGAAAAATAGAATTTCTTTAAGATTGCAGATAGAGAAATCATGTTATCTTTTCTGCAGTATGGATAGTGTTTGGAAGGGCTGGAAAAAGGTAGAATGGGATGCACGGAAAGGATGAAAAGCCTTAGCGAAAGCTCAAAAGCAGGCAAATTAAAGGTAGATTCAGTAAAAATGATAATGCCACTTTGTCTGACACAGAGGTATGCTTAGTGAAGAAGTGACAGGCTACGGATGGGCATGAAGGGTCTGGAACCTATCGCAATGGAAAGTGGACTTTTATTCCCCAGGAACTGAATAAAGGCATCTCTTACCTGTGAAAGCTCTCTGAAGCAGAAGTAACTTTGATTATTTTCCCTTAAACCAGAAAATAAAAGCAAATATATCTTTAAGAGTTCACAGAAGTAAATTATGTCAGTAATCTTTCTTATAAAGCATTGAAATTCTACTCAATATTGCAAATGTAGATTTAAAGAAACTTTTTGAAGTGCTGTATACCCTCATAAGCCTTGTAAACATAGTCAGAAAGAAAAGTCAATTTTATTTTCACCATATACATGTATTTTTTCTTTTCATCTGATTTTATTGGGGTGTTTTAAAACTGGCAGGTAAGAAAAAATTGTATAATGAAAACTAAAAGTAAAAGGCTAACTCTGCCTGCTCTGTTTTAAGAGTTTACAATGTCTATTCTATAGCTTTAAATACAGTAATGGTGCATAGTGAGAAAAGAAAAAACAAAACAAAGAAATGTCTGATGCAATAGAAGACTAGGAACTTAAAAGTCAAATAGACTTATATTGCAGTAAGTCTAACTTTCTCATTATGTGACTTTTAAACACCATTTAAACTCTTTGATCTTAAGATTTCTTATCTGTATAACAAGGACAGTTATTTCTGTCTCATACTACTGATGTGTCTGGTTTCATGCTTGGCAAAGAGGCAGCACTCAAAAAACGTTAGCCCTTGTTCCACACATGTTGTTATTTTATTCATGGTAGGTTTTCTGCTAGTCACAGAAAAGACAATGTCAGCAATTCTTAAAGTTCAATATAAGGTTATACCATGTTTTATTTTTAACATGTATTGTAATTAGTAACATCATTAATTACATACTTTTTTTTTTTTTTGCTGGGTTGAGATTACTGCAGTAGGCATTAAACACTCAGTTAATATATGATTCAGAGTTCAGTTTCAGGGAAGAGAATCCACTCTATATTGTGTTAGGAGAAAGGGCTTTTTTTGTAGAACATTAAATGCTCACAGAAGTTCAGAGCAAGCTGAAGAAACAATGTCTAGCTTGATCTTTCAGGAAATATTACCAAAAATACGTTCTAGCACTGGGATGCCAAGAAAGGTGGTGTTTCTACTTTGCTTGGTAAGAAAGCTGTTGGCATCATGAAGCTACAGTTCCCCCAATACCTCTGCTGTGATCCTCATGTGCAAAATGGATGCCCCAACCCCTACTCCTTTTCCCAAAAAATACCAAATGCAAATTTGGCTCAAGTCTATCTGATTTGCAATACTTAGATCATATTTGAAATTATAATCTCCAGGAAGATTAGAAAATTAATTTTTTTTTGCTTTTGTGCCTCTTCTGTATGGGAATAGAAGAGGCTCATAGAAAGCAATTAGAACTTACCATTAATAAATTAATAGTATATATCTACTACAGTCCAATAATTGTGGTAATTATTACCACTTTTATCAAATATTTCCAGTCTTTGTTTTTCTAGACATGTCCTGGGATTGCACTTGTCTATCCCTTGCATCCCTGTAGGTTTAGGGAGAATCAACCTATTGATTTTGCCCAGTCAATTGTGAGTAGAATTGTTTGCACAACTTTAACAACAGAGTATTTAACTGATTATACAAGACATTCCAGATTTCTGTCTAGCATAGCCACTATGCTCAAGAAGGTAGCCACGTCAACAACCTGAGTGCCTTAGAGATTATTATAAGGGAGGCTTTGCTCACCAGCAGTGGACATGTAAAGTACTTTTGTTTTAAGCCATCTAGATTTGAGGTATTATTTGTTAATGCAGCATTGCTTAGCTCATTTAAGATTAATTCATTGATTATCATGGATGTCAGGCCGATGTCTACCTGGGAAGAGAGATTATAATTCTTTTAGGACACTCACTGAAATTCTCTGGACCTATGACTGTGTCTTAAGTAGGACTTTGAAACTTAGGTTTGTCTTATTTCTTTCCTAAACTTTCTAGCACAGTTGCTCACCCTAGAATTCATGCATTGCCATTTTTGCCATAAGGATATATTGTGGAAGCTATTCAGTTCACCAAGTACTAGACTTTAATAGACACATTCTCCCAAGAGACGACAGGTAATCATTTAATTTGCTGTCTTAATATAGCATACAATGCAACGACAATGTTCTATGCTCTGATGTTAGCAGGATCCTAATTGCTTTCAAACACAACCAGGACAGACACTAAATACCAGATGCCCATTTCCTTGAGGCTTATTATCAGGTACCAATTACCCTCAGGGTTTACTAGCAAAGACAGTACCCACTTAGTACAAACAGAAAAGAATGCATTATAATGTGTATACATCTTACTGAATTATTGGGATGCTTTAGGAGTAGACTGCACGTTGAGATCCCCAAAATAATTTTCAAGCCAACAACAGAAGTAGACTTTCAAGGGGGATGATTTTCCAGCCATAATCAGGAAGCTCCCTGCTGATTCCAGAAGTCTCTAGTACAGCTGCTTACTTCAGAACTGCATGGCAGTACTACAACACACACGTGTGCATGCACACGCACACACACACACACACGCACACACACATACACACATGTACAAGTGGATACTTCATGCCCTGCTTCCTTCTTCATTTAAATCAAGATTTTTGAATTCAAGGCTCATTCAAATGTACCTGATTTGAGGAATCTAAATCATAACTAGAAATCTGGGCACGAGGAATCTTATATTTTTATTTTGTTTTATTTTTGAAATTCAGCATCTGCATTATAAGAAAGCATGTTAGGAAGAGGTTGGAATGGATATTGAACTGCCTGAGCCAATGCATCTACAATGGCTTACGTATACGGTAGTGATTTATGGAGTGAAATCCTAATTGTGGAAAGGCTTTATAATTAGCACTTCAATTTTGAAGTGTTCCCTCAAGCATTAACTCTATAGAATCGTTGCCAAACTTTGAGTTCAATTCACAACTTTAAGTACATCATTTGTGCCAAGTTCTGGGGATACAAAGATGAATTACACCCGTTCCTCACCCTTAAGGAGCTAACTGTCTACAATGTAGAATAGACTAATCAATAGCTGCAGCAATTCAGGTATTAATGCTGTACCAAGAAGCAAACAACGTGCTATAGGATTAGTTTATTTTCTGGTGGGTACATGGCAGATATATGGGGACATATTCATAGATAAGTTTAAATCATGCCTGAAAGAATTTTTTTTCTGGCCTTAGATGAGGAGGGAAATACTTTATTCAGGAGACAAGAAGATGAGTAAAGCATGAAGAAATGAATGTCCGTATGAAGGTTTAGGATCCCTGACCCATAGTATCAATACTTGCTGAAATAAAGAAGAAAAAACTAGGATGCAGAGGTTATCAAAATGAACATGAATGAGGCCAGGAGAACCAGGGCATTTTAGATTGTTAAGGGCCTTTGCAGAAAGTTTTGACCAGTAAGTTGTGAGTGGGAGTCAGGTGTATCATTTCCATGCCAGAGCATTTCATTGCTGGTACAAAACCACCCAGTATTTTCTTTTCCCTCTTGCTTAACCACCAATGTCAAGAAGGTGACTCTCTAAGTATAGGGCATATAGAAAAACAGAACTGTTTTGTACAAAGAAATCCCATGGTCATATATTTACAGCGATAACTCTAGAAGCCCTGAGGAGGAGAGATTACAGTGCAGACAGCTGGAATCTGATCATATAGAACACTAAGTAAGAACTGTGACATAATAATAAGAAATATATATATTTAGTTTCTGCCCCAGTTCCTGACACAGAGCTCCTAAAACCCTTGTGACTTCTTTAGTGCTAGGGGTGATAGGAGCATCTTTTGATATAATATTTGATCTTAGTCCCTGATTACTGGCATAAGAGCTTGACTTCACCTTCACAGAAACTACAATCAGGCAACTCAGAATTGAAGCATTTCTGCCTGTGCCACATACACAACCTTTACTCATCAGAGCTCTTAGTTCCTGAGTCCCACCACTCAAGTGAACTTAATAGGTTTGGTGATCAAGTATTCTAGCCCATGGCTGATGAACGCAAGTAAATCAAACATGAGTGAGACTACTGAATGGCAAAGACAGTAACAAGCAATGAAAGCAATTTAACTGTGGAAGTGGATAGGGAAAAAATATCCAAAAAATTAGGAAAATTCAAAGGACACTTTGGCTTAAGCTCTCTAAAACTTGGTCCACCTTATATTTCACTCACTCAACTCAAAATTGTTCATTGTCGTATTCAATTCTAACTCATTCATTTAATGTTTTTGACTACCTATTATATAACAGGGCTCTGGGTTTATAAAAATAAAAGTAATATGTGATCCCGAAGTTAAAGGAACTTACAGTATTATACATATGTATGTGTATCCATATTTGTGTGCTTGTGTTTGCTGGGGGATGAGAGATGGGAGTGTGGGAAAAGGGATATGTTTGGGTTTCAAGAGTCAAAATCAATCACAGGGGACATGGGGAATTCAGTGTTAAGAAAGAACTTTTAGCCAAAATAAGGGTTAAACCTGCAAATGCTGGTAAAGAAGGTATTGAAACTATAACCTAGGTGGTATGACAAGAATAGTATGCATGAAAGGGTGTTACTGAAACCTTGGCACTTGTCCTCAAGGCCATATCAGAAGAAAAAGAACAAGTAGTTTGAGGAGAAGGAAAGAGTTGTTTATTACTTTGCTGGCAAAGGAGGAAAAATGGTAGACCTTCTCATCTCAAAATCCAAATTTCCTGAACATCAGCAGAAATACAGAGCTTTTAAAGGAAGAGCCCTCAGTTTTTGGCTATTGGGGTTAACTATCCTAATTATCCCATCTCTGCCAAAGACAAAGCCTGTAACCTGGGCCCACCTGAGGGGTGGCACCAGCCTTGGATGGCTGAGCTATCTCCTGTAACACAAAGAACAAAAAGACATTATTCTGCCCCTCCCAACGACTGGCCTGAGGCAGGGATGCAGGTTTTAGTCCTCAAAAAGGAGTGGAAGGATGTTTTAAAGAGACAGAAAGTATTTTTACCATTTTTTTCCCCATGCCATTCCCTCTGTTACAAGGGCAAAATGAGGTTAGAACCAGGGTGAAGTTGGAAGGCATCCATCCCACTATGATAGCTGACAGAAGAAATGAGTGATAATTTGGGAAGATGAAAATAAGTTACACAGTGCGAATGTTTGCACTGCTGTTCACCAAATGGTATATTTCTTGCCCTATTGTAGGTGGAGTATATTTTCATACCTCATTGCTTGGCCTTTGCCATATGAGGTACTTTGGCTTCTGCCCCTCTTACCTGCCCCCCCCTCCCAAATATAGATAGAGCAGAGACCTCCAGACAACCTGAGCATCTATGGGAATAAATAGTTATTATATTCTTAATGAGAATTCTCACTGAGAATAAATAGCTGTTGTATACTAGTGAATTCTGGAGTGTTTTGTTTTGTACCAATAACAAATTAATAAATTAATTTGTAGCTAGAAGTGGGTGCTGCCTTAACAAACACACAGAGAAGATCACATTGGCTTTGAGACCCAGTAGTGGGATTGTTGGATTAAATGATAGGCATACTTTTAGCTCTTTGAGGAATCTTCATACTATTTTCTATAGAGGTTGCACTAGTTGCAGTCCCACCAACAGTATATAAGTGTTCCTTTATCTCTACATCCATGCCAGCATCTATAGCTTTGGGACTTTTTGATAAAAGCCATTCTCACTAGGGTTAGCTGGTATCTCATTGTGGTTTTGATTTGCATTTCCCTGATGATTAGTGACATTGAGCATGTTTTCATAAGTTTATTGGCCATTAGTCTATCTTCTTTGGAAACGCTTCTTTCTGTTCATGTCTTTTGCCCACTTTTTAATGGGGTTGTTTGATTTTTTTCCTTGTTGATTTGCTTGAGTTCTTTGTAGATTCTGGTTATTAGCCCTTTAGTGGATGTACAGCATGGGAATATTTTCTCCCATTCTGTAGGTTGTCTATTTGCCCTGCTGATTGTGTCCGTGGCTGTAAAGAAGCTTTTTAATTTAATAAAGTCCCATTTATTTATTTTTATTTTTGCTGTGATTGCTGTTGGGGTCTTTTTCATAAATCCTTTGCCTAGGCTGATGTCTAGAAGAGTTTTTCCAATATTTTCTTCTAGAATTCTTATGGTTTCATATCTTAAAGTTTGTTATCCTTCTTGAATTAATCTTTGTGAGTGGTTGGAGATATGGATCCTCTTTATTCAACACTCTTTGAATTTCAAGTTTTTCTTTCCTGCCAGTTCTTGATATGTTATCTTGTCTTCAGCCTATTTGCAATTCTCTGTTTCTGTGGTCAAGAACAAAATGACTATTCTCCTGATCCCTAAACCTTTCGGGGTGCCTGCTTGAGAGCAATCATTCATTTCCAGTTCGCTGATAAGGAACATCTAGATGGATTTGAACAAACCAAAGGAGGAAATTCATAAGCACACCTCCTCTCTTCCCAATTCTAGCTTCCATTTTTACTCAATGTGTTTTTGCTGATTAGCTCTTTGGTACTGAAGTTTATTCACACCTTTCTTTTTTTTTTTTTACTACCTTAAAATAGATAAAGATTATAATATTGGAAATACAATTTTGGAACTTAACTAAGGTTAAAGAATAATTTTCAAGTAAGAATGTAGCTCATATATTTATAAAATGAACACAAATAAAATATTTTATTGAACTCATTAATTAATGAGAGAACTGGAAATAAGTTACAATTGGTTCAAAAGAGAATCTAAGAATAGACATATTTATAGATCTGAAATATTGAAATAAATTTGCAAATAGATGCAAAATTTACTTCTAATTCAGCTGAGGAGGGAACTCAAGTGAAGCTCCATTTGACAGAATTTGTTTGCATACCTACACACAGGAATTATTTTGCATTGATATCAGTTATCTACAACCTACAGAATTGCAAAATAATTCAAAAGTCAATGACAGGTACAGAGTCCCTAATAGACTCAAATAAACTAGAAGAGTGTGTTTTAAAAATTATATAATTTTCCATTGGGAACAACATTCCCAATGTCCTAAAGTTCTTTACACAATATTGAGCACATTAATTACCCTTACATTTCAAATAGTTTTAAAATATGTTCTCAAAATGAGTATAGAAATATTTCTTATATTTTTTTCAGAACAAATAATGATGAAACTAAAGGAGTTTCTTTTTTCTTTTTGTACATTAACATATTTTATCATATATTAGGAAACAGTATTATATACACACACATATATAAAATGACGTAAAAATTACAAGATTAACACATGTTCAGGTCACATTAAGATATGAAAATGTTTACATTATTTTATGCAAATACTCAGTGACCTAGTAATTGTGTCACCACAGTCCATGGTTCTTGGAAATTGGAAAAGGTCTATCAATCTTAAATGTGTTATTTCAGAGATGTTGCATCTGAGCTTTTTTTTCATGCCACGGTAAAACATCCATTTCATATATAAAGCTTAGACACATGTGTGCTCTCCTTATTGCTGTATTAATGCTCTCACTTTGCTATAATGTAAAATAAAATAGCTGCTGTAAAACATAAGTCAGATCACATCTGAAGGAAATAAAAAAGAGACTTGTGAGAAGGTTTCAGTTAGCTTTGCAAAATTTTATTCATATGCTATCTGTACCATGTAGGTGCAGAAAGGGTGGGATACCAACTCCTTCGTAAGGGTCATGGCCCATACGCCTATAACAAAAGACAGGTTAAGAAGAGAAAAAGATAGCAAATGTATTTAATCATAATTTTGAGAGCCTTCAGAAATGAAGACCCAGTTTTCCCAAGGGAAAACTGTCCATTTTTACGTTTAGGTTCAATGCAGAGTAGAGAGCCATGTAGAAATGGGATTGGACCAAAAGGCAATGATCTGACAGTAGGAGACTGAGGGACAAAACCCAGCAAAGCCTGTCCATTCAGATCCTTCTTGGCCTCTGTGGGGGGCATTCCTGCCTCCAAGTATGGTGCCGGACCCCTCTAGAATGAGGGTCTTATGACTTACGGTGGAGCAAGGGTAGGTCAGAGAATCTCCTTATGGCCAACTCCTAGACACAACAGCAATGGGAGGTTATAGGAATCATTCTAGTTTGTATGGCTGGCTTTGGAGAGGCGTTCTCCTTTCTATGACTCACCTTGGAGAAGAAGAATTCTAGTTCTTGTGACTCACTCGAGGAAAGAATTAGGGGCAAGAGAGTAGAAGGTGAGAGAAGGTCAGGCCTGGATCCTGAGGTCTTCCAATGTGTAGAAGACCTTTAGTTCAAAGAACTCAGTGTGCCAAAGTACCACACTTTGGAGTGTCAACAACTGAGCCCCAACAACTGCTATAAGGTCAGGTTTTCATTCCTTTTCACTGATATAATTATGGTGTGTAAAATTTCAAGATAGTAGTCCCATTATTTGAAAGGTTTTACTTTTTTCTTTTTTTCCCCCTCCTTATAGTGCATTACTCATATAACATTATTTCATTGAAGGCCAGCATAATGGATAAAAGTAGTGGACTTATAAAAAGTATTTCTTCTGAATAAGATAGACACTTACAATTGAGGTTATAACTGACTTACCCTTTTGACAGATTGGGGCAAATTTGTTTTTAGAAATAAAATTCTATGAGTTCCCTGAAAGCTGAGAATGTGTGTTCTATAGTTTAAAAGCATAGAGACTAAAAGCCATTTGACTGACTCGAATGACAACATATTTTACGTAGATGCTGAAAGTGACTGTTCACTCTTTTGCAAGATGAAAGAAACTGCACACTACCAATTAAAAGGCTGTGGGCATGGGACTGAATGAACCTTGGGAAACCTGAGTACCTGAAAAGATAAAACACTTAACAAATACAAACGTTTAGCTGGATGAACTGAAGCATAAAGTCTTGCTAGGTAGTTCAGTTGGAAAAAAAAAAAAAAAAAGAAAGAAAGCCTTTAAAAGCTAGTAAGTGGGGAAAAAGAAAGAGATTAATAATAACAACCAAAGCAAAACAAAAAAAATCCTTGGTAAAAACATAATTTTCATCACAGGAATCAGTAAACTACATCATTTTAAATTCCCCAATTATTCCCACATGCTGCTCTTTGGGCAAGAGAAGTAAAAAAAGTAATACCTTAGGTTTTATTGCTTCAAATGACCTAGCTCATCATGAGGTGATCTACCACTGTGTTAAATATGTGATACATCTTGTTAAAAACTGACCCTTCAGAGCACATTTAGAATAGTTTCTAACTCTGAACTTTAAATGCACATGTTCACTTGCCCAAATTTATTTATACAGCTGAAATACAAGTGTGCCATTTTTAATGGTTTTAAGTATGTTGTGCTAAATTGACACAGATACACACGAACATTCATTTTAAATACCAAATAGGCAAATACCTTAATATTCTACTTTAAGGTAGAATTGATCAATTGGAAAATCTCTATTTTATTTCAAAACTATCATTTGAATATTTGTTTGCCTATTTGGTAAAACCAATATTTGCCAGAAAATATTTAAGTAGAATTATACAGTTTATATTTCATTTTCCTGTTTTTTTAAATAACAAAATTTGAAATATTTACCTTCTAAAAGTGAAGAGGAAATTGGTTCTTGTTAAAACATTTAAAAAAAATTGAACTAAGGTTGTAACTCCTAAAACTCCCTTGTTTCATTATTTCATTATGATCTATCAGGACTTAAAGGCATCTATTGTGGGGAAATTCCACAATTTTCAAAGGGCTTCTGGCTCAATGGAACCATGAATCAAATGCAGGTGAAGTCAGCGTGCTGCACAGAGCCGGATGCATTTTATTAATATAAGAAAAAAAAAAACTCCACAGATGGGTGGTGTTTATGAATTCAGTTATACAGTTTGTCATTTTATAAATTGTTTAATAAAGATGGATAACATTGCAAGACCCTACGATTCACCACGAAAATTGCTATTTGTTTCTTCTTACTATATTCTTAACATATGAGAATTATCATTGCTAATAAATAATTTGAATTGCATGTGTAGGTATAAAATTATTCATAGTATTCCTTGCTAGTTCCTTAGTTCCTTACCTTGTGTGTATGTGTATGGGGGTGTGTGTGTGTGTGCACGTGTTTGTGCATATATATAATATAAATGTCGACAGGTATATATGTGCATATATTCAGATATTCCGGGGTTGCACAGGGACTCAGTCACGCAGGGATACAAAAATTGGATTTCCCCCCTCAATTTTCAGAGACCGTGGATTCCTCAAACTGCTGTGAAAAGAAATAATGGGAGTTTTTGCACTAATGGTTACAGTTAAATGGGGTTTGATGTCAATATAAATTTTTTTCACCAAATGATAGTTTTAAAATAAAATGGGGAGTTTCAAATTAATAAATGGGTATACCTTAAAGTAGACTATTAATACTATTCTAATTATTTGCTAATATCTGTTACACACTTACAGTTATATCTGTAAGTAAAACATAAGCTAAAATGCACCTTTCAGTCAGGCAACAGTGGTAGGTGATATCTGTGTCAGCCATTAGGAGTTTACAATGTGAAACAAGACTATAGAGTTTCTATAGTGTTGCTCATTTCATAGAAGAAAAAGCAGAGTCTTGAGGGTAAAGAAACTTTTTCAAATTATTTAAAAGGTATTTTTCACTTCTGTCATTTCCATTAGGTTATTTTCTCTATATGTTTTCTATTGTTCTGATGGTATTTCCTATCTTTTCAATGATTCATGGCAAATGCATTTTTCTTTGCCTCATGGCATCATTATCATAAGTGCTTAAAAGTCCTTGTTTGCTAATTGCAACATCTGGATTATCTCAAGGTAGGCCTACATTATTTTTTTTTTTTTAAATAGGGCACTTTTTTTAGTCCTTTGTTTATAGAGTAACAGTGCTGTATTGTATCATATCCTGGTCAGTGTAAGGAATCTTATACTCTAAAGGCTGTAGATTCTGTTATTTTCCTCTAAATAGCACTGATTTTTGTGGTTGTTATTGTTTTCATAGGCATTAAACTTGGTTGAATTATAACTGTAAACTCTGTCTTGTGCAGTGGCTTAAAACTCGGTGCAGTTCTTTATTTCCCCTAAGCAATACTTTTTGCGGTCTGGTCCCCATCTGGGTAGTTCAGAGGTAACACAGGGATATAAGCAAACTCTATGTATGGATGTGGCCTTTCCATTCAATTTTCAGGGACTATGGATTCCTCAACTGTTTCCTAACTCTCAGAGAAAATAGAAAGTGGGATTTTGCATTCATGGTTGCAGTTAAAGTCAATGTCAAAGAAACTACTCACAAGACCCAACATAATGCTGACCAATCTACGGTTTACAGTAGAAAAAGGATACAATATAACAAATACAATAAAGTAAGGGTATGCATCACAGCTAAAGGTTATCTCAACAGAAAGGGTCCAAACTCTGAAGAGGTCATGTGAGAATTTCAATTATCCTATGTAGGGGCAGAAAGGGGGAAATCTCCTTCCTCTCCTCATAAGGGTCATAGCCAACAACTCTGTGACAAAAAAACAAAACAAACGAACAAACAAAAAAAAAAAACGTTAGCAAGAGAAAAGCAAATTTATTAATGTGTATAAGCACAGGAGCCATACTAAAATATAAAAACTCAAAGTAAGGTCAGATGATTGACGCTCAAATACCTTTTTCATTAGGGAGAAGGAAGTCAAGTGGGGAGAGCTATAAATGAACGCCTCGTCCAAGACCAGACAATGGTGGGTAAATGATTCTCTTTGGAATTGGAATGAGCCCTAGAAGCAGACATTATCTTGTAGAAAAGTTCATCCAGGTCACTTTTCTCAGTCTTCTTTTCTGCAATAGATAATGAGATTTCTGGGAGGGGACAGAAGGCAATTGTGTTCTCTTTGGTGCGTCAATTCTTAAGGTAGAGAGCAAGATATCAGTGTAAAGTCCCTTTCAGCATCTCCTGACATTCAAAGACCTTCAATTTAAAATAATCAGCCAACCAGGCTGCCATATTTTGAGGTGCGATTCCCTGGGTGCCTCCACCTCTCTCTGTAAAAACACTAATTCCAGCATGTGTTTATCCCCGGGCACAAAACAACTGAGATAAGGGGAGCCCAACATGGAGTCTCATCTAGGGATTTTATACCCTGCTGGCCACTCAGGCCTATTATGGCACAAGGACAAGGTACACATTTTTATGAGCAATCACAAAGAAAAAGAAAATCTAACTTGATACACTAATAATGTACTTAATTTTATCCCAGAACTATGAGACAGAAAATGAGTGACCAGAATATCAAATTATTGATTATGTTTTATAGTGTTTGTATATATTATCAAAATGAATGGCCGTTCCCCCACTTCCGCTTTCAAAACAAACTCACAAAACACAGCTGAATAGAAACAGTACTGTCTTTTTCCTTTTGTTTTAATTTCCTACCCTGACAAGTCACCAAGCCACTCAGCAATTATTAAGCACTTGAGACTCAATGCAGTGGTGCCAGTATCAGCCCTCTGGAACAGATGGGTGACCAGAAGCATTTCACGCACATCACATCCACAGAGAAGAACCAAAATAGTGTGTAGACAATCACACTTTGAATACATTTTCCAAAAGGGAACACATGAGTTCCACAGGAAAGTGACAGGAAACACCATAAACTAGGAAGGAGAAGGAAAAGATACAGCCAGCTTGGCTGGGACCAGCCTAGCCAGGAATGAGTCCCCAGTATGAGTGGATGGAGTCTGGGACTGAACACTTTGGTGATTAGGAAGAGTTTAGGAATTTTCAGCTTTTATTAAAGTGAATGGAATGGTTTGAGAAACACCGAGTAACTATTAATAAATTACTTAGGAAGTGTAAATGCAGGAAAGACTGATGACTTTTGCTTCCAAATTTAATACTGCCAATCATCTTGGCAGATTATAATGTAAGATAAAGACAGTGACACTAATGTATTGGTGCATTTATTGTGAGAATTAGATGGGAAATTGAGAAAATGAGAAAAAAAATCATTGAAGATCTAGAGTTTTTGCATTTAAAACAATGTGAAGTGGTTGATAAACACCAATGAATCTCTTTGCCAGTGAGTGATACCCCGTCTATCATGATAATGGAATTTTTAAAAGGTAGGCCTCTTTGCAAAAATCTTGGATGTCTTTATTCAGAATGTCAAGGGTCCCTTCTGCTCTTTTGAAAATCTTTTGGAGGTATAAGATTTAAAAATTGCCTTAAAGGGTAATAATATTCTTTTTTGGTGTTCTTTCTGTTTATACATTTATTTATAGTTCTTTTTTTAATTTTGGAAGAAGAAATTTACATAGACTTAAATTATCAGAGGAAGAGTTTGAAGATCTCAGAGTTAATACATAAATAATAACATAAGGTCTCTAAAAGGGCAAGAAAGCTTAGGATAAAGTAAGGATTTGTTCTGGTGATTGACAAGCAAGTAGCAGACTTTTTCTACCCAGAAAAGAGAAAGAAAAATACTTGCTTCCAACACTGCCCTAGATTCGTTTTTCACGTGGCTTCTTATCTCCCTGCTGTTTCTCACAACCACTTATAAAATAATCCAATACTGTAATCATGGCCCTTATCACACCACTTTTCCCAGTACTCTCACAGATATCCTTGTCTCTTATTTCTCACGGAACTATGTTTTCCTGTCTCTCTTCATGAGCTGTTATTGTATAACAACCCCCTCCCCCCAAGATAAAGTGGCAGCCTGCTCATAGGTCCACAGGTCAGCTATCGTCACTCTAAGGATTGATTGGGAAGTGCTTATGTATGGGTCAGCTTGGGATGCTCTCCCAGACGTCATATTCAAGAGTCTAGGCTGGAGGTCCAGTGGTTACTGTGCTATGGTTTTCTCTTCACAGAGGTCAGAATCTACAAGGACAAAATGCAGAAATATGTGATAGATCTTAAGGTATATACTTAGATCTTGCATTCTCTTATTTCCGTTGCCATTTCAATCGACCAAAGGAGGTCTCATGGCCAAAACCAAAATTAATGAGTTTGGAAGTGTACTCCACCCATAGTGGATGGTAGACAGGGGTGAACATTTGCTGAACAATTATCTAACAATCAAAGTTTACCCTATTTTCCCTGTGTATTATCAAATACACAGTGAGCTCCAAGTGCCAAAAGCCAGAACTGCAAGTTTTCTTGTTTCTTCTATTTTTTTTTCCATTTTTTCTTTTTTTCCTTCTTTCTTTCATTGTATTTTTAGGCTTGCGGCTCTTTCTCTTTAGACTAAATATGGTTCTTTTTACGTATCAGACTTCTATAGAACCACGTCCTTGTGCTTTCCAGTGGCCCTTTGTTCCAACTCAAAGAATGTACCAGAGGCTACATTTATTTATTTAGAGATCTTAACAAAGGGTGTTTGTTACATTCTTATCTGGTGCTCTGGATTTTTGACTTTTTCCTGCAGCTGTGTTATAATGGTTATGCCTTTCATTTTAACCCCGCAATTTCTGATTTTTCTATATTGCCTCCAAGCTCTGGTTTCAAACTCCAGCTCTTTTCCCGACTCAGTTTTCCTCCTGTAGTGCCTTATCAAATGCAGCTAGTAGCATTCATCTCACGCTTTCAAAATTCTGCTCAAAACTTCTCTGCCCAATACTGCACATTTATTATATATTAATTTTGTGTTGCAAATTACTACAGCAAATGTTTTATCAAATATTTTGCTATCTCATACCACAGCTCACTGTTGACCCAGCCTGCTTTAACAGTTTAAAAGTTTGTCTTGTTATCTATTTACCCAAAGGAAAAAAAGTCATTTTATCAAAAAGACACTTGCACTGGAATGTTTATTGCAGGACAATTCACAATTGCAAAAATGTGGAATCAACCCAAGTGCCCATCAATTCATGAGTGGATTAATAAAATGTGATATATGTACACCACGGAGTAGTACTCAGCCACAAATAATGAAATAATACTTTTTGCCACAATCTGGATGGAACTGGAGACCATCCTCCTAACTGAAGTTATCACGAGAGTGGAAAAACAAACACCACTTGTACTCACTATTAAATTGGAACTATCTGATCAGCTCTCATGTGTGCAGATGGAAGTAAAACCCAACAGAAATCACACAGGTGGGAGGGGGAGGCGGGGATGGGTGAAATCATACCTAAGGGGTTCAATGTACACTATCTGGGTGATGGGCACACTTATAACTTTGACTCAAGCAGTACAAAAGTAATCCATGTAATCAAAACATTTGTTACCCCCATAATATTCTGAAATTAAAAACAAAACAAAACAAAACAAAGAACAGTTGGGAATAACACCAATTGAGTATCGGACAGAGGTGGGGGCTGGGGGGAAGGGATGGGTGTACACCTACTTGATGAGTGCAATGTGCACTGCCTGGGGAATGGACACGCTTGAAGTTCTGACTGGGGGGATGGGGGTGGGGGAGGGGATAGGTGCCTACATGATGAGTGCGATGTGCACTGTCTAGGGATGGACACAATTGAAGCTCAGACTCGGGAGGATGGGGAGGCATGGGAAATATATATAACCTGAACTTTTGTACCCCCATAATGAACTGAAATAAAACAAACAAACAAACAAACAAAAAAACCAATTAAATTATTATACTAAAATAAAATGAACATTCATAAATAATAGACTAATTAAAGTATAATATTGATTGACCCTGGAAATGTTTTGAATAAAAGCATAGTTTTATATTTAAAAAAAAAAGAATACAACAAAATGTACTAATCAGTTCAAATAGCAACGGAGTGTAAAAATTAGATGAAGTGTTATTAGATTCATCATTTCGAGTGTTATTAGAGTCATCATTTAAAAAGTGGTATTTCCATTCTTACACTTAACTTGTTTCATTTGTCTTCAGATATAAACAAAGAATAAGCAATTTTATCGATATAAAGATGCCAAATCATCCAAAGAAACAAACTCTAAACAGTTTAAAAGAAAAAAAAGTTCATCTTTTTCTCTAGAAGTTCCCTCTACTTTCAGGAAACAAGTGAGCATTAGAAAATGATCTGATCTTTATTTCCTAAACCTGTGGTCTTTATAATAGGGAGAAGTTTACCTTTTAGAGAATATTTTCTTATGGTTCCCAAGGATGTAGTTTTAACATAAATAATAAGTGACTGAAAACAAGAGTAACACTCAACTGAGGTTTATTAAGCCAAGTTCAGTTCTCCCTTTTGGTGTGAAGAATTCTGGGGAGTTCTGAGATTTTTATTTTTCCTTTACAGTGGTTTAAAAAGAATCAAATTCGAACGCCTCAATTTCCACTTTTTAAAAAGTGATTCGCCTGAGAATTTGTTTGCATATTCCTATAGGTTTTCTAAGTTCAAGTCTCTCTTCTAAAATTCTTTAACTTAAAAAGGCACACCCTTTACACAAACTAAATTTTAGTATGATATACACATCCTAGGTTAAGTACCTCAAGCCTCAAAGAAAGGGGCACTCTAAGTTACTCGAATCATCATAATTTGCCTGGTACCTATCATTCCTGTCACATACATATTTCTATTAAGAAAAAGTATGGCTTTAAATCAAATATGATCTGCATTAGGATAGTCTTATTGAGATATATACTATTACGGTATATATTTAATGTGAAATGCAGAAATCCAAAGATTGGCCTGGGAAATTTACCTCTAAGAAAATTGTATTTTTCTTTTCTCTTCCTAACACTCTTCCTATATATCATGTGATACATTTTAAAATCTTTGTTTGGCATTAAAAATCCTACTTTCCGTATACTTTTTAAAGTTTTGATAGATTTTCAAACCACTAGGCTGATACTTGAGTAAGATGCTTCTTACTGAGAAAAGAACATAAATTTGGATGTCTGGTTTCTATTGTTGTGTAGTTGGATCCCAGAACTGCACATGTCTGTGACGTCTATGTATGACATTTTAAGAGCCTTATTTTGGCCTCTACTTGAGTGACATTTTTATTTCTAGGAGAGGATATTTTAACATGAATACATCCAGTACTTTAAACTTATGATACCAGTTATAGTTCTTCTTAATCAACAGTTATCATTCTTGGAATAATACAGCAAAAGATAATACTAAGCTTCTATGTAGTACTAACACATGGCGGATTGTTTTAACATCTAGGAGACAAAAGAAGGTGAATTGAGAAATTAATCATTGTTCAGTATAAAAGTTGATGCTAAAAACATAGTATATATGCTAAGCGAAAGAAGGCTAAAATATATTTTATTGTCATCTATCATATTCCCTTAAATCCAGAGTTGTGAGGTTTATAACAATAAGAAAACTTCTACTCTACAGGCACTGGTTTCTAAGGACACCCATCCAATACCTGTGTTGTCTCACTTTATCTTCTGTCAGCACATCCCTACGTCTATTTGCGGTCCACAGAGCCCATAGAACATGGATACGAAATTAGGAAATGAAAATGGTGGTTTTGGAGGTGGATGTTGGAAGTTATATACTTAACCGGAGTTGGGATAGGTATAGTCCTGGTGATTAATGTTTCACGATGGAGCCTTCAGTTACCTACATATTACGTTTTATTCAAATGGACAAAAGAGCAGACAATGAAAGTTTAAAAGAAATTCTTAAACCTGGAGAGCTAAATTGGATGACAATTTGTAGGCAAACTGAATAAGAATGATAAACGTCAATCTGTACTCCAAGTTTTTTTTTTCTGAATGGGAATGTAATATACAAAGGACAGGGAGTAGGGCAAATATAACTTAAAAAAATAAATAGCAAGTCTGAAAAATCTTGCCTTGAGTGAGAGTCATTAAAGTTAGGAAATGAAGGACAGCAATAGGTGGAGTATCAAAAGACATTCAAACATTATTGAAATGGATTATGGATTATTCATATGGCTGAGGAGATAAATATATCATTGACCCTCATTTTGAATGGAAAATAAACGTTTATAATTGCCACAATGATACTTTATATATTTGAAAATGTAAAGTCTCAACTAAAAAAGATTCTTTACTGCTTTACTTCCTGAAGAAATTTGGGGGGCCCATTTACATATCCCAGGTATTGAACTGCTGAAATATGTTGTCATCTTATCAATATATATTATCAGCATTTTTAATATTTATTAATTTATGACTACAAGGTCCACCTTTCCCTCTGTTGCTGAGTATGGGAAGACATCATCTTCCCTATAGGTGTACCATGAGATCCCTCCTTGCCCATTGATACAAAAACAGTTCTTGGAATGGATAGGTTAGGTTATGCTTGTTTATAAGAGAAATCTTATAATTTTGATGAATTAATAGGGAATCAGTAAAATAAAGAGGAGATGGAAGCAGCTACAACTCTAAGACCTGTTTTGGATTCCAACAAAGCAGAAGTAGTAATTCAGAGACATAAAGCTCAGGTATAAATAAGATCCTCTCCATAATGTAAACAAAAACAACAATGAAATAAGGCTCGTGAGATAAAAGATGGTGGATCCAGAGAAGACAGGGAATCAAAGTTAAACGTCAAAATTTTGCTTCTAGAAATGGTGGAATAGCTTCTGTCAAACTCACTTTACTGCAGATAGAAGTTATTAAATCTGGACAAAATACTTTTCCAAGTAACTGTTTGAATTTACTAAAAAAAAGAAAATCAGGCCAAAACTAGAGAAGAGTTTGCCCTTGAAGAAAGACAACTGTGCTAGGTGAAATTTATGTTTATATGTCTTGTCACCAAAGTCACTCAGTCCATTGGTTGGCTTTAATTCAAAAAGAGACTCACAGCTCTGTGGACCTGAGGAATGAAAGGATGAAGTGTACCACTACAGTGTCTGGAATGTGGTGTGTGGTGGGTAGGGAGGATGTAGAAAGAGCCACCAAAAAGGTAGCCACAAAATTTCCATTCTAACTTTAGCCAAATCCTCTGCTGGCCCCAGAACGAGACATGTGTGGTCAAGATGCCAAGTACCTTAGCAAAATCGAAAGTGGGAGGTCTGAAAGAACTATAGGAGAGACATGTTTGGAATTTGAGTCCAGTGAAATTAATCATCTGCTGGAAGAAAAAATTAGTACTCTTCAGAGGAAGATAAATAAATCTAAATTCTTTGCAATGTAATGTATCAAATATAATACCAAGCATCTATGGAAAGAATGGTAAAATTGCAGAAAAACAAAGAGAATGAAAATCTCGGAGGCAGATAAAAAAATATATTTATATTATTCATTATATTTGTAAAATTTACTGTTAATGAAATCAGAAAAAATACTTATCACTGATATTCAATTTAATGAGCTATTTATCCATGCACAACTCAGAATTATGTGCTTTTTCACCAGGGACAATTTCATAGAGTAAGTTCTCTCTGCCATCCACCTGTGTAATGTCTCTCAACCCAGGGGAGAATAACTTGAAGAATGACCTCCATTATCTGAAATGTCACCCACTCTGGAAGTCGTGTGCTTCCCACCTTCTATAGCTGTGACTCTTGACCCACTGCAGCTGTTAGAGGCCTCTAGACTATTTTGTAAATTCAGGTTTGAATGTTTATAAATGAGACAGGAAATAAAAATATTCTATGACAGTATAATCTTTGGAACTCTAGTAGGAAGGACCATTAATCTTAAAATAGGGTTTTTTTTCCTGTTATTTCCTGAAAAAATTATCTGAATGATACTATTATATACTATATTAGACAATAAGATTTGTTTATCATTGTAAATGGACAAAAAATTAGGGATTATAAATCAAAATCAAGAACAATTACTCTTCTTTATTTCAGAAAACATAGTATGTAAGTCAGATTACATTTTAGATTATGGTATCATAATTGATCTTATCATTGGCTCTGATTGAGGGTGTGTAACACGCTGATACAATCATTAAAGGAGATAATTGCAAAAACTAACCAAAGTAAAAAATTATACTATATTTCCTGAAGACTCCAGGCTTTTGAGAGTTTATTATGATCATTAAACTGGTAAGTTTCAGAGCCATGACTAAACTGAGTTTTAGAAATTCTTGCATAGCACTTTCTCAAATACATCAAATATAACTCTTTCTGATCCTCTTTTCTCAATCACAATATACTAATCTTTTTGGATGATATGAATATTACCAATTTTCCTTCTAAAAATTATGTCTTTATTTGAGACCCCAAAGAAATATTGAATTTAAAAAGTTAGCACATCATACTCCCAGCAAGGTCTGAGACAACATCCCATAATCAAATATATTATCATTTCTTCAGAAAACTGTATGAATAATTAGAGTGTATGAAACAAAGGCTAAAATCAACACCCCCTCCCGCTAGTTCAATTAAAGTTCTGTCTCCAAATGAACTTGCTACAATCTTACCAAATTGATACTTTGGGTTTTTAGACAATTTTTGGACTTTCATAGTGAGGATAATGGATCACAGTGGAATTCCAACATGAGTCTTGATTTTCCCTGAATAATGAATGGGCCTCCAACGAGGAATTTTGACACTGGGCAAAGGCTGAACACTTCTTAGGATTCTATAAATAGTTGCACTTATTGGAATGCACCTAAGCACAAGGGAATTCTCTTTAGACAATGTCCTCCATATATCTTAGTCTGACGAATCTGGTTCTTTCCATTAAAGTAAAAAGTTATTTTTAACACAAGAAACATTTGATTTGCCCCTGAATCTCTAGTGACTCTAGCACAGAGAAGCAAAGTTCATTATTACAGTGCAGACTGCAAAGAAGCTTGGAAAGTTCAAGTGAGTTAGACGTGTTGCTATTGATTACAACACTACCAAGAGGAGGAAGGGACAAGCCAGAAGGTTGGAATCATCTCTCCAAGGACTGAGCCCTTTGGAGAAAGCAGGGGATAAATTACCAGTTGCATTTTAATAACATTCAAGCACACAGATGTGAATGTACCATATATATGTGCTAAAAGAAACTGTAATGTTAGTGTTATTTATATATTTCTACTATTTAGAAATATTTAGCAGATTTTCTAAGGTAAATTGCAAGAAATACCTAACAGTTGCCATAGTAGCAGAGGCAGTATGTTTTCAGTGCAGTGACCTGGACCTTGTTTTGAAAAAAGAAAGAAAACATGTTCTCCTGGTGTGATGCTGACCAGGAAGACTTTCTGTGATAATGAAAATCCGCAAATCTGGTAGCCAGTAACCACGTGTTGCTATTGAGCTTTTGAAATGTGGCTCATTTTTGAAACTGAAGAACGGGCGGACTTTTTAATTTGACTTAGTTTCAATTTATTGAAACTTAAGTGTCATAGACAGTAGCTACCCTATTTGAACAGTGTAGCATAGAATTTAGCATGTATTAAAACTGTGAGTTTTTCCCTACAATTTTAAGGTTATAAAGATTGTAGAAAATAGATACATTGCTTTGAATAGACCTACTTAAAAAATAATAACTCTAATCGTCTGATGTATATTAGAACTGGTGAAAATACTGTGCTAGGGTCCAGTCACAATATGTGATTTATGTTATACTAAATTACAAGGAGGGTGGTGTCCAGTGCAAATGTAATTCTTAGTTACATAAGTCTAAGCTATGTCTGTGTTCCTCAAATTTGAGAATACTAAGAACGCCTGGAGCTTTGACTTGGGGGGACAGGTGGTACTTGGGCAACGTATGTAACCTGAAATTCTGTATCCCCCATAATAAGATGAAAAAAAAAAAAAAAACAAATGAAGAACTTGCTACAGCACAGAGATTCTTATCTGGTAGGACTGGGGTGGGAGCCTAGCATTTGCATTTCTTTTTTTTTTTTTTTTTTTTGAGACAGAGTCTCACTCTGTTGCCCAGGCTAGAGTGAGTGCCGTGGCGTCAGCCTAGCTCACAGCAACCTCAAACTCCTGAGCTCAAGCGATCCTCCTGTCTCAGCCTCCCGAGTAGCTGGGACTACAGGCATGCGCCACCATGCCCGGCTAATTTTTTCTATATATATTTTTAGCTGTCCATATAATTTCTTTCTATTTTTAGTAGAGATGGGGTCTCGCTCTTGCTCAGGCTGGTCTCGAACTCCTGAGCTCAAACGATCCGCCCACCTCGGCCTCCCAGAGTGCTAGGATTACAGGCGTGAGCCACCGCGCCCGGCCAACATTTGCATTTCTAAGAATCTTCAAGTGACGGGGCTGGACCATGATATGAATGGCATTTAGTGGTTACTTGGTACAGTTTTCCTCAAAGTGTAGGCCCTGGACCAGCACCTTTCCGAATTACTTGGGAACTTGTCAGAAATGCAAATGATTGGGTTTTACCCCAGATACATTTAATCAGAAACTCTAGAAATGGGCACACTGGTTTTACAAGTCCTCCCCATGAGTCTGATACATGTTGAAGTTTGAGAGCCACACTGACAGCAGATCTAGTCCCAAGAAACTGGAAAACACGTGACTAATTATATAATAATACTAATGCAGTCAGGAAAGATAGGGTTATATTTCTTAAATCAATTCTAATAAAAATCAATCCAGTGCCTTACGTTGATTTAATAAACTGTAATTTATATTAGCCAAATGCAGAAATAACAAATGTTAATAAGAAATTATGTTGTCGTGATGAGATTTTCAGATTTTTTTTCAATTTCATAAAATGGTTAAAATATGAAATCTCTACTATACACTCCAAACTAAATAATTTTAATATGTGTTGCTTTATGATGGGTTAATATAAAAATGGTGGTCTTCAGGGTATTTTCCAGGGGATTTCAAAAGAATTGACTGAGTTCTATCTTCCTTCTGCATTGTTAAAATTGAAACATTTTCATCTGGAAAATGTATAATATAAATCTCAGAAAGATACACTTTACAGTGGAGACAGGATGATACCCTATATCCTATATCCTGTTGCAGAGAACTTACAGTGTGATAAAAAAGATGTCTGGGCTTTGTTTCTGCCACAGAACTCTTAAAAGCCTTGGGATTTTCTGAGTGATAAGGGCCTCTTTTGTTCTAATAAGATGAATATTGGCAGGTCCTTAGAGAGTTTCAGGATAGGGACACTAGAAAAGGTTACTGAAAAGAACAAGCCTTGATTAGAAGCTTAGAACTTTCAGCCTCCCACCCCAGAATCCCTGGGGGATGTAGAGTGGGCGGAGAATGAGTTAATCACCAATGCCCACAATCATGCCTACATAAGGACACCATGAGAAAAACCCTAATCAACAGGGTCTGGGGAGCTTCTGAGTTGGGGAGCACACTCACGTGCTGGGGGGTGGTGCACCTCAACTTCACAGGAACACCGGGTCCTGAGCATGGGGGTCTTCCAGACCCTTCCTTGTGTATCCTTCATCTGGATGTTCATTTAGATCCTTTATAACAAACCGTAATACCAAGTATAGCATTTTCATAAGTTCTGTGAGGCACTCCGCAAATTTTCTAATCTGAGTGGTGGGTAATGGGAACTTCCAACTCTGTAGCCCAGTCGGGCAAAGGTGTGGGTAAACTGAGGGCTGATGCTTGCGAGTAGTGTCTGAAGTGAGGGCAGTCAGGTGGGACTGAGCCCTTAACTGTGTGAGGTCTGATGCTAATTCTGGGTGATTAGTGTCAGAATGGGATGAAATTGTAGGACATCCAGGTGGGGTCAGAGAATCAGAGAATTGGTTTGTGTGAGGAAAATAACCTCTCAGAATTGTTAAGCAAAAAGGAACTAGCGCTTAATGATTTGGTCAATTGTTAGTCTATCTATATTGCCAAAAAAAAAAAAAAAAAAGAGAGAAAATTAGGAGATTAACTATTAGGAAAGCATGCTCTGGAGACAAGTCCAAGGGTTTGGCTGGGTGATTTTTTGCTGAAAAAGTTAGGCATGTACCCATAGATTTATTCAATCATTTCAGTGGAAGTCAGGACTAAGTTATTTTCTAGGAGGAATTGGAAGACCCTCTTGACTGGTGGCATGAATCTCCATGATTTTTGAGAAGTTGTATCATCAGAAACGTGGTGTGCTAGTCCATGTTGTGTCGCTGTAAAGGAAATACGTGAGGCTGGGTAATTTATAAAGAAAGTAATTTCTTTGGCTCACGGTTCTGCAGACCGTTCAAGCATGGTGCCAGCATCTGCTTCTGGTGAGGGGTCCAGGGAGCTTCCGATCGAGGTAGAAGGTGAAGAGGGAGCAGGTGTGTCCCTGGTGAGAGAGGGAGCAAGAGAGGGGAAGGTGGTGTCAGGCTCCTTTAAACAGCCAGCTCTCGCGTGAACTAACAAAGGGAGAACTCACTCATCATCACTCATCATCCTCAGGAGGGCACCAAGCCATGCATATAGGATCTGCCCCCATGACCAAAACACCTCCCACCAGGGTGGAAGAACCATGGACCCAGAGGGCAGAGACAGAGACCTATGATGGAGCCTTAAGTCATGGAGAACCATTCTTAGTTCTTGAAACCTAATGGAATTTCCCCTGCCAAATTTAGAACTTGCTTGGAATTGATATCCATTTGTTACTTCCTGTTCTGCTTTTAAAATGGGAATACCTGTGACCAGTACCTTAATCCTGTCCTACCCCTGCCTTTTGCAAGTCATCTGTTTCTAGTTTTATAGGTCCACATATGGAGAAGCATTGTGCTTGAGGCTGGATCCTAGGCAGAATCCTACCTACACCTGATAGGGATGACTAAGATGAGATTTAGGAAATTCAAACTAATGATATTTAGATGAGATTTTGGACTCAGTATTGATGCTTTAATGGGCTGAGTATTTAAAGGAAGTTGGGTTGGGGTGAATGTATTTGGATTGTGGGACAGATGTAAATTTTGGGGGACAGATGGCAAATTGTCGTGAGCTGGATGGTGCCAACTCTCCCTGCCCCCTAGAAAATACCTGTCCGCATTCTAATCTCTTGAACCTGTGATTATTACCTTATGGGATGAATAATATTTGCATGTGTGATTAAGTTAAGGCTCTTGAGAAGAGAAGCTTCTCCTGGATTATATATAGTTGGTCCTTAAATGCAATCACAAGCGTCTTTTATAAGATAGAGGGAGATCAGACTGAGAAACACAGGACAGAACAGATACAGAGAGGAGGAGGCAGCAATACGACGATGGACGCAGAGACTGGAGTGAGATGTCTTTTCACAAGTCCAGGAACCCTCAGAGCCACCAGAAGCCGCAAAGGACAAGAAACGTAGCCTTCCCTCGGCGTTTCAAAGGGAGCATGGTGGTGCCCACATTTTGATTTCAGACTTCTCACCTCCAGAACTGAGAGAGAATAAATTTCTGTCATTTTAAGCCACCCAGTTTGTGGTAATTAACACAAGGAAACTAATAACATTAATTAAATCTCATTTTACCTCTGAAGTTGGCATTTATAGAGAACTAGGGAGAAAATTCAGATATATGCCTTTTACTCTGACTTGATTAGTGCAATTTATACTCCATTTGCTGCTTATCCAGTGGAAATGGATGCCAGGGAAGTGGAGAGGATTTTGGGTACATATTCATGTATTTTCTCTTAAGTCGAGAACAATAGAAATGCTGACAGTATCATAGGATTTGAACTAAGACTTTCATATTAACTATCTGAAAATTAAGACCTCACATACTAGCACAAATAACTGCCACGATCTTTTGAAAGCTGAAAGTGTATTTCTATTTGATTCACAATTTGCAAGTATTTTTTTAGCACAATTAATAAACCAATCTTAATATTATAAGTATCATCACTTACAAGAAGATTCTAAAATTGAGTTCGTTGACTGATACTGAGGCAACATAGCACATGAAACAGTGCATAATTTCTAAGAAGAGCTTACATAGAAGATGAAATTTGTGGAGTAAAGAGTGATTCTCACATGGGTTCAAAGTGATGGAGGAATAATGGAATTACCTGATTTTTTCCAACAGCTCATGGCATCTGGGGGTCTATAAGATCTAGAAGGTCTATAAGGGGAACGTTCTTCACTGCCTTCAAGAAAATTGTTGTCACTGTGAGATTTTTACAAAAGAGATTTTGTAATGTTCCTCAGGTATGTTGCAATAGAAAACAAGGATAAGCTAGGGTTTAGCGTTCTGTTTATAAGTCATCATCATGTATATAAAAATGTATGATAAAAGTATTCATCTTTACTCCTATTAATATTTGCCATCACACACACATGCACACACACACACACACACACACACACATTTTATATGATATTTGTTATTCCTAGATTTTACAAGACCAGTATTCAAAAGACTGCTTATCTCCTCCTCCTGGGCAATTTCTTTGCATTTTACAAGACAGTTTCATCAGTAATATAACACTCACACACTGCTGGTGGGACTGCAAACTACTACAGCCTCTATGGAAAATATTAATAGTATGGAGATACCTCAAAGAACTCAAAGTAAAACTACCATTTGATCCAGCAATCCCACTACTGGGTATTTACCGAAAGGAAAAAAGATATTTTATAAAAAAAGACACCTGCCCCTGAATGTTTATAGCAGCACAATACACAATTGCAAAGATGTGGAAACAACCCAAGTGCCCATCAATACAAGAGTGGATTACTAAAATGTGGTATATGTATACCATGGAGTACTACTCAGCCATAAAAAATGGTGAACTAATACCTCTTGTATTATCCTGGATAGAGTTGGAGCCCATTCTTCTAGTATCACAAGAATGGAAAAACAAACACCACATGTACTCACCATTAAATTAGTACTAATCGGTCAACACTTGAACACATATGAACGGAACATTTATCAGGTGTCAGGCAGGTGGTAGGGTGGAGGAGGGGATGGGTAAATTCACACCTAATGGATGTGGTGCGTGCTGTCTGGGGGACAGTCATGCTTGTAGCTTTGACTTGGGTGGTGCAAAGGCAATTTATGTGACCAAAGCATTTGTACTCCATAATATTCTGAAGTAAAACAAACAAACAAAGAAACCCCCCAAACCCACTATGGCTTCATTGTTTCAACACTTTTGTTTGCTATGGTTGAGATACAGAATTTTTGGGTTTTCAGCCAGTACTTCACGAAATCCTTAGGTTTCATGAGATGACATAGGGTGTTCTTAGAGAGATCATGACTGAAAGGGAATGATTTTGAACTTTGTGTGATGTACAATGATAGAGTTCAGACTGATAGTACCTTTATATACTGCCCCATATAGCAGTGCACTGTAGGAGACCATATTCATTTGGTTGTGTCTTTTGCGTATGTTCTCAGGTTGGGGGCAGGTACGAGGGTCGAGGAACACTGAAAATTGGTGAGTGCTCCATTGAGAAGGAGGACAGGAGAGTGGTAAGTCCACTTCTCATTACTGAATTACCTCTTTGAACTTTCTCTTAAGCACCTATTAAATTATAGGAGCAATAAGTCATACCTGTATCATAGCAAATGTGTCACTCTAAAAAGAAAATTTTTATGTACCATGAATCAGGAGTTCTCCTGCCACTTTTTTATTATGGTAAGTGTTGAGAAACATAAATAGTATAGGTTGGAAGAGTTAAGTTTAAATAATTTTTGTGAATTTTTTTCTTTAATTATTTACCATCCATTTTATATTGCTACTATTTCTTTCTACAAACTTTTTGTGAGCCCAATATGGTATTTTCTGAGCATGAATTGTGAGATAGAAGAAGATGATTCCAGGCATGAGTCTATGGATATTTTGACAAGTTTGGTAATAAACAATTGCAATCTTTAATGTCATTTTCAGGTAGATGTACCAGAGCAACTAAGAAAAAAGACAAGAACTACAGCAATGCCAACACAAGCTGTCTTTACCAAGAAAGCTAATTGTCCATTATTTTTACATGAACTGATACTCCAAGCTGTCCTATCCCATTATACATAATCTGTTTTAAATAATTTCTAAATGAAGCACTATCTCCAACAAATTTAAAAAGACACTTAGATACAAACCACATTTTCTGAACAAATAAAGGTACTCAAAATGGTTATTGGAATTTTCACACAAACTCAGTAAAGGCTTTGTTAAAAAAAAAATAATTGTATTCAATAAAAAGACTTAAGAATTTAGTTATTTGGTAGCAGGGATTATTTTCCAAAAAAGGAAAAGTCAAACAGTTGGTGAGAACATAATGATGCCAGCTGTTAAAACTGTAGTGATAAAATGATAGGTCAAAATGCAGCTATATAAGTTGAAGAACCCACACTCTAACAGTATGACATGTTGAAATATTAAAGACATATCACCTGAAGCTTAAGAGATTTGAGGGCAATAAATGGAAAAACAACAGTTTCTCCATTCAGGTTGATGAGTTAACAGATTTCACCATTAAATGTCAAGCTCTAGCATTTGTAAAAGTTGTAAATGTTGGTGAAATTCATGAACAATGTATTTCTGCTGCAGAAGTACTGTCAAAAGCAAGAAAATGTCAACAAATATTTATTGTTTTGTCTTCATATGTAGAAAATTCTGTCTAGGTGGAACTGTGTTGGCTTTTTTATTGATGTTATCCCATCAGTGGTTCACTCCATGAGAGGTTGTCCCTACTGTTATAAAATAAAATGTTGACATTGTCATAATAAACTGCTTTATTCACAAAAAAGTGCTGGCTGGTGTCAAAAATACTTGAAGAGGAAATTAAAACTAAAATGTCTGTATGATGGTACAAAATGATGGACTTTATTAAAGAATAATCAGTCCACTTGAGAATGTTTACAAAATATATGAAAACCTAGACAAAAAACATATACATCTTTTAATACATACAGAAATCTGGATTTATGGTAGAGAGAAAGCTCTCAGCAAAGTGTTTTGAGTTGAAAGGTGAATTTCAGTAGTATATCTAAGGAACTATTAATCCAAATTTTGTTGCATGCTTTGAAAACAATGAAAGATCTAATATTCAGGTAATTGGAGTCTTAGAAATGAAGAAAGAATGGGACAATCTCAAAACAGAGAGGGGAAAAAAATTAAACAAAGTAAGAATTGAATTCAGGCACATAGAAAGTAATTATGACAAAGTTGATTTATTCTACAAATTCAAAGGAGGCTTAGCATTTAAAAATGAATCAATGTAATTCTTTACACTAACAAGGTATGGAAGAAAAATCCTATGATTGTACTAATAGATGCAAAAATATTTGGTAAAATACACCAACTATCCATAATTTTAAAAATAATTAGTGGACTGGGAATAGAAGATAACTTAATATGATAAGGGTATCTACCAAAACTATTACAGCAAATATCCTATGTAATAGTGATACATTGTAAAGTTTCCCTGTGAAACTAGGAATGAGATAGAGAAAATTTCTAACGCCACTTCGAGTCAATATTTCATTGAAGGGAGCTTAGTGATTAAAGAATAAGAAATAAAAGGCATAGGTTTCAGAAGGAAAAAAAATAGCAGCATCATTATTCACAATTATATATAGTTCATAGCAAATGCAAAAAAATATTAAAAAAAGACAATTAGAGTGAATATGTGAGTTCAGAAAGGTCAATGGATTAAATGTTGATGTATAAAAATCAGTTGCATTTTTTACTTACAAACAATAACTAAGAAATACAATTTTGAAAAGATATTATTTATCAAAAAAACCCCAAGAAACTTGCTTAAGACTTCTACACCAAGAAAAAATATTAACGAGCTAAATTAAGGAAAATTACTAAATGAAGATGACTCTATATTCTAAACTTGTCACTTCCAAAATAAAACTGTCGATTTAATACAATCTCAATAAAAATCTCTGCAGTGTGTAAATTAATGAGCTTTGTTCAACTCACGTAGAAAACAGAGAGCCAAGAATCAAGACAAGTTTTAGGAAAAGAATGTTGTTAGAGGATATAATTAGCATCAAGACTTTTAGTAAATTGTCACTTGTTCAAACAGTTGTATTTACTCAAGGATAAACAAATGGACTAATGGAACAGAATAAATAGTACATAAATTGGCCTGAGTTAAGACAAACATGCCTGTGGAATATAGTAGGGAAAGATGCTTTCAATAAATGATGCCGTGTAATTGTGTATCTGCATAGGAAAACAATAAACCCATCTACCTCACACCAAATACAAAATCAATTCCAGGTGGAATTAGATCCATTTAAATAATAATATTTTTAGGATACAAGATATAATATCTTTATGAGTTTGGAGTAAGCAATGAATTTTTAAATTAGCTATGAGAAGCACTAATCGTAATGAAAAAAATTGATAATTGTACTTCTCTCTGTGTGTGCTATATGTCAATGAGGGTTTAAAAGAGTAAATAAAGATTAAAATAAATTATAAGGCTCTAAAGGGAGAAGGGAATGAAATAGTTTTGTATATCTAAGATTTTATTTGATTTTGATTGATTATATTTTATATACATATTGGATGCTAAAACATACTCTATTCTGGACAAAAAAAAAGAACCGCCCAAAATTATTTCAAAAGAAGGACATTGTTTTACAAGTAATTACAAACTTATTTTTTATAAAATACATGTATTTCACACATGCTAAATTAAATGTTCTTAGGTTAGGAAATGACTTTGTAATAAATTTTATCTGGGTGCCAATTTGGGAGAGAGGAAATCTGAACCTTTATAGTGATTAGAACCAGGAAAATGAGCATGAGGTCATCAACAGTGATAATTGACATTTCTAACTTATTTTTCAAGAATGAGAGATTTATAGGAGAAATACACCAGGTTTACTGATGAGCAAAAATATAGTTACCTTTTAGCCTCAGATTATGTAAAGTCAAGGAATATAAAACAAAATCTTATCAGATTACCATTATTATGCATATTTGTCATTTTTGAAAGTACTTCAAGATGGTTGAGCTTATGGGCGGAGGTAATGGCTAAGCTCAGTGTTGTAACTTCCAATAATTGAAGACTGTAAATCAGTTAGGTTCATAAGGTAGTTAAATTGTTAATATCCCCTTTTCCTAACCAAAATGTTCTTATGCTCTTTTATTTGGTAGAGGTAGATAATCAGTTTCAATTTCTCTAAACAATGTCTCTTTTCCTTCATCCCTTAATTTTTTTGACCTAGGAGCAAATTTCCCATTAATTAAAGAGAAGGTATAAACACTGACATAGGGCAAGCAATGAGTCAAGGCTACTGTAAGATGCGTATATTATAGTTGGGCTATTTCTATTCAGAAGCAATTTAGTCATTTTGTCTAAAAAGCTTTACTTAATGGATGAGTTAGTAGTCAAAATAATTAACTAGTATATGCATGGTTTAATTGTCTTAAAACTCAAATGCCAGAGAAGTGAAATAAATGAATGAATGAAAGTGATAAATAATACGGAGTGGTGAGGACTGTGGAAAACCAAACAACAGATAATCTACATGAAGCATCATTCATTATTTGGGTACAGCAGATTGTAACTATACAAGCATGCAAGCAAATTGTTGCCACATTTTCCTATGTTTCCAGAGAAGCTAATAATACAGATTTTTGTTTGGACTAAAAATCTCTCTTTATGAGAAAATTAGGTGAGCAAAATAAAACACATCTATATTTTACAGATACATTAGAGAAACTCTAGGCTTCTAAGGGGCCATCTCTGTTTTTTAGAAATGAGAGCAGTATTCAGACATTGACTTTAGTTCAGGGTGTGTATATATTTATAATCCTAAGACATAAGACATTGTTGTGAGCTCACTTATATATGCTTACATCCTAGTAGACAAGGATTATTGCAAAAACACTACACTTGGTAGGAGACTAATTTTCTCCTTAAAACATGAAGGCAGAGCCCTTAATACCATTGTGCAATGCTGACTTGCCTGGGAAGGAAGTAAAGATTGTCACCCAGATCATTACCAGTGATGAAATATCCTCTCAATACCTCATATTCCACCAGTGGTATCTTCTGGGGTTTTCAAAAATATCCCCTTAAAAAGCCCTAATAGTAAATACAGTGAATTCATAATGGCAAAATGTGGGTTGTGCCTTGGGAATGTTAAGAGGCTCTCTGTATTTGTGAACTTTCTTTTAAGCATTGTCTTTTCCTTAAAAGTACTCAAATATTTCCCTTTTTTTCCATGAAATATCTGTATTTTTTCACATATACAAATTTTTTTTTTTTTTTTTTAGAAAATATTAAAATTACTGTCCCAGGGAGATGTGCCAATTTATTCTGTGGCTTCCAAGGGAAGAGATCTGCTGAGAAGCACCTAACCTTTATGGTGGACTGGAATATTCCATAGGTGACTCCCAAGTTCTGATTCACACTGTGAAGCCAGTATGAATCACACAATGTATTTCATATTTTCTAGGTCCTATCTACATGTTCATCTTTTATTTCAAGCTCTGAATAGAACCAGGCAACTTATCATCAAAAATATATTATTTCCAGAAATTGGTTACACACCGAACAACACAACTCGGTGACTTAATAAATGAAGCATGTTTTTATTTGCTACATTGTCATATTTGTTAGAGCCAGTGGTGGTATATATGCCAGAATTACCTCGTATAAATAAATAAGAGGCTCAAATTATGCACTTTTATAAGTTCTTGACTACTTCATAGGAAGAAAGGAAAAATAAATATGAGCAATATTGGCTTTTAAAAAAAAAGTCAGGCTCTAGCAACTATTTCAAAGGGATAGCAACCCTGCTTTTTATTTATTTCAATCCCCTTAGCTATTCTGAATTATTTAAATGATATATATTTATACTGTAGAGCATCCATTTGTGTGTTTATCCAGGGGCAAATTATAGAACAATGTATTTCACACAGAAGTCTATTTTTGATGTTCTATTTTTCACACTAAAATTCTTGAAGCAGCATGGGTCAGTGGGCTGAAACTTGCGCCAGTCCTTTTTTATTGCAACATAAAATTTGGAATCTTCCTCCGGAGCAGGCAGAAAGCAAATAATCTATTATTACAGCATGCACAAAAGATGCTCTTTTTCCAATGACACTTGTATTCCTATTTCTAACACGTATCATTACTCTTACTAGTTCATGCCAAAATAACATCTACTTGTGTGTACATATGTGTGTGCATGCATGCATATGTATGTATGTACATTGTGTATGGCATAACTTTGTAGGTTGGGGACATAAAATGGTAAATAATCGCGGTTAAGAGAAATATTAATAGTTCTGGAGTTAAAGTAGGTAGCTTGGATCCCAGCTGTAACCCTTACTACCTGAGTGACTTTGAAGATGTTATTTAACCCCTTCAAGCCTTAGTTTCCTCATATACAAGTGATAAAAATGAAAATTTCTATTCCATAGGGTTATTGCCAGAATTAAACCAGGCAACCCCATGTGAAATACTATGTGCTTGCTACTTGTTAACTCCTATGATCATTCAATATATTCTTGAATGTGGGCAATTAGCTTTATTAGGCTACGTCCTTATAATCTCATAGTCAACCATCAGCTCTGAAATTTACTGTTATCTCAGGCAAGTTACTTAACCTCTCTGAGCCTCAGTTACTCATCTGTAAAATAGTGATAATAACATTGTCTGTCTCATTCTGGTATCTTGAGGATAAAGGAGATGAAACATGTTAAGTTGTTAGAACTGGGTAGCACAGAATAAGTTCTCAATAAACATTCGTTCATTATTAATTATAATTACTGGCTTTCCTACTGGTATTATATTTTAATTCAATGAATTATGATTCAATGTTTTAATTAATTTCTCATGTTCTATCTTCTATGCTCCCTTCCAGTTGCAAAGAATCTCTGATAGAAAACTTAATTCTCTATAAATTATACATGCATCACATATTTTTCCTTAAATCAGGAACTAAATTTCCTTTGGATGCTAAAAATAGGTATGAAATTCATATTGTTTTCTTTATTTTCTACCTTAAGGCAAAAAGAAAAAAAAAATCACCTTTTGTATCATTTGGCAGGGTTGTTACTTCCCTTTTGCTGTTCTCCCCCAGGGCCATACTATGTAGTAGAGACACTTCAGTCAAAATTCACAGAAGACCATGGTTCTTAGTAAAGGCTAATAAAACATAAATCCCAAGCAGACCATTCGGTAGTTATTGCACTTGTCAAACCAAACTGGCTATTGCTTGAGTGGTATGACTTTGTGGAAAGCCCTGGAAGGAGACCCTGGAACTTGTCTAACCCTCCTGGACTCATGAACCCACTAATAGCAGTACTATTCCACAGCCTGAACAAAGTCATTGCATAGCACCAACAAGCACACCCCAGAGGCTTCAAGGACAATCTGGACATGGGTACAAGAAAATGAGTCAGTGTCTAGGAATACAGAGGTTGCTCTTAGTACACAACAAATCTATTCATACCTATCTATCTTAATAACAAATTTATTTCCAAATGATGGTACCAAAACTCATTGAATAGGTATTGTTTTCATCTTTAAATCTCAGGGTTTTATTATTTTTGTATGTTTTATAGATCTTTTCCCACCATTACAGCTTTTATAAATAAGAATATATAATATCTGGGACTCTTATGCAGAGTAAATAATTATCATGATGGAATTTTTATCACCCTCTAAACCTCACTCCAGAGCTCTGAATATAGCGGCAAGTAATGCTTTACCATTAACCTTTTTTTTTGGGGAGGGGGACTAAAAGAAATATGTATTTTGTTAACTTAAAACTAATTTACCATGTTTCACTGTTTTTATCTTTATAACATCTTTCAAAATAACGCTTTTCTAGTACTTATATAAATTGCTTATTATTTTGCACAGTTATTGCATATTGCCCTAACAAGTACATAAAGGAACCATCTATAATCCACACAATGTATATCTTAATTCAAGTGCACAGATATATTTTTTTCAGAAATTAAGACTGTCAGCATGATGTGACCACGACGGTACAGTTTGTAATTTCTATGATTTTTTAACGATGTCTCTTCATGTTGTTAAATGTTGATATAATCATGATTTATATTTTTCAACAAACGTGCATGCATGCACGGTATATACTCTGGGAAATGATTTTATTTTAACCAATTATATTTTGGTTATATTACCCAAAATTAATTTGGTTAATGTTTGCTTTGATTTTCTTTGGTAGTATTTTTTTTATATTTGAAGCACTCGCACGTTACCTGTGCAATTATTGAAGACACATATTGGGAGACTGTACATGTGCAAGTGAATGGAAGAAGCAGGTGATAGTTACGCTCTCAGTTACACTGATGTAGATCGTACCCTTGTTTCTTGGCAGAGGCAAGATGGCGTCCCTGTGCTCCCCACCCTCCATAGTTCCCTGTCCACATAAGCAAATTTCTTGATGTGTATGTTTAAGTCTCAATTATTTCACTTATGTAAAGCAAACAATACTCCCTTCTTCTCAGATTTGCACTGAGTCTAAAGTGAGATGATGCATATAAAATGTACAACAGAATAGATGCTGGGCAAATTTAATTCTCCTCCTCTCTCATTCTGTTGAACCTAGTAATTAACAGTCACGAGTGGATCTCTTCACTATAAATTTAATTTAAGATGCAATTACAAGGATATGTTGGCATCTGAATGGGAAATTGAAGCTTGAAGAAGGTTATTTTTACGGGAATGAATAGAAAGGCATGGAAGATTAGAGATTTCAAAGCCCTGAGTATAATGTGAGCATATAGGTCCTTGCAGAGACAAATTGCATGGCATTTAGGGATTATGATGCAAAAAAAAAAAAAAAAAAAAAAAAAAACCACACCATAGATTAACAGTAGATTTTAGAAATGCTTTGAAGTAGAACTAATTTTAGTTTTTAAATAATGGATGAGAAGGAGAGAGAAGATTGCTTTTGGGTTGTAAATTTGACTAACTTAAGAACAAAGCCTGCGATAGCATTGGCAAAGTTAAAATTATGGTTACTCTGGTTTTCTCAAAAGTTACATTGGGTTCTAGAAGAGAAAGCCGTGGATTCATATCATTCTGTAATACAAATGTTAGCATGACTAAACTAATAGTATGACACATGTACTTATCTCAACCAGGTAAGGTTATGAGATCCATTATTCGCTACTCAAATTCAGCTAAATAGCCAGGTCGTGCGGCGGTACCTAGAAATCATGATGTATGTTTCAATAAAAAACACAATATTTAAAACTATTGTTATATATAATAAAAGGGAGGATAAGTTAAGAAAGGATAATACAGGATTTGGAATACAGTAAAAGCATTACTTTTCTAAATATTACCTTACACAGATACGTATACAGAAAAACTTATGTAGTATTAAATATGAGAGACTCATTTGCATGTATGTTTATGTTTGAAATGGTAATAGCAAAAATCTATTTGGAAGAGATGATCTTCCGCATCAGGAAAATAAATTACTTTTAACTTTAATTAGACACAAATGGAGAGTACCCTTACCGGTGACAAACTAGCTGATACAAAGAACCTCGTATCCCCCAAAATGGAAATTTTGCTCCAAAGTGACAGGCCAAGGCCAACCTGGGTGCAGGCCAGGAAGAAGGAGGGCCTCTCTGCTGGGTAATCATTTTGAGCTGATCTCTGTTTTTCTCCATGCTCCGCTAAAGCAGAGATAGTATGACCGCATTTCTTTGCATTGGTAATTGGTGAGTGTGGAAATATAAAAGTTTGAGAAGAGGGGTGGAGCTGAGAAGGCAGCTTTTTATGCATCGCATAAATGCTGCCCGTTCAGCTGTAGCAAGCTGGACGGTGCAACTGAGAGACGAGGAACACAGGGTGCCTACGAAATTCACCTTCCGCTCTTTAGTGATATCACTTGCTCAAGAAAGCTTGGGTTTCAATGATTTAGGGTCCATACATCCAGAGCAAGTTCCTTCTCTTCAGAGAGTAGGGTCCATTTGTGATCAGTCTTACTAAAAATGCATAAATATGATTGTTTTTCTCTGTTGTATAAATGTAGAGTCACTCTGGATTTTTAATCCTTCTTGATGTTTCATTCTGCAAATGCTCAGCTGTCTCCAGCCCGGGAGGAGCTTGGCCCACACACACTGGGAAACTCTCTGTGGTTTTGCTTCTAAGACACGTTTGGTATATTTGGTTCTCCTATTCATCATTTCATACTGCCCTTGATTGAAACTGGACTTGAACAGAACTCTCCTGAGTTACCTCGGAGCTGCAAAGCTTAGTCTAGTCACGGTTTATTAATGGAGACAGTAATACATAATGAAATGCCATTAATTCACAGATGTAATATTGGTTTCTAATTTGAAGCATCACATCTAATTATCAGTAGATTAGTGACTCAGATTCATAGCCTGGCGACTATAGGGACAATGTGCCTCCTTGTACTACCTGAACTGTCAGAACAGAGAATGATGTCTATTTCTTATGAGGGCAACTAGGAAATCTCTGAAGCCTTCACATCGTTATAAATTTATGGCTCAGTCCATAAAGAGAGCTCAGGAAAATCAGCTGTGCTGCTTGTTATTTCTCCGTAGCTCTCATCCCAGACTGCGCTTGCAAAGAGCTTCACCTTAGAAAAAGCACTTTATTTCAGGGCAACAGTTAGAGGCCATTATCCTGCTGGATTTGGGGGTAAAGGGCATCAAAATATGGCAGCCATATTTCTGAAGCCGTGACTTCTGGAAGTTTAAAGGAGTTCCACAACCTTTAAACTTTGAGGGGCATGCTTCTTGCTCATGGCATGAATTCCTAACCTCTGGCTCTGTGTGTGCTTAGCTAATACACAACTCTTGCACCTTAGAGCAGTCTAAGGTGTGCTTCCACTCACATATATTGTACAAGACTAGGTTCAGAAAGTGCTTCTAAATTCCAAGAAAATACAATCACAGGCATATTGAAGTTTCCACTACATATTCACAAAGACTGTCCTTTTTCCAAAGGAGGATTACTGTTTACAGAAAACCTTGTCTATCTTGGCTTCAAAGCACCCACAGCCAGTCAGCAGGGAAGTGTGAGGATGGCAGGTAAACATAATCAAGCCATTTGTGGAAAACGTCGAGAGGAGAAAGCAGCAGAGTAATGAAGCTTGGATGCACCCAGGCTGTTTACCAGTCTATTTAGCTCGATTGCCTTTCTCTAATTGTTTTTCTCCCTGGAGGTTAAAAAAGAGAGAGGCAATTTCAATATTATAGAGCCAAGCTTTATTATTCCTGCTTTCAATTCTTTCACAAAGAAATATGTGCGTTATTATGGTAGCAACCAGTAATGACTCTAGTTAAGGATTTGTCAACAGTTCCTGTATCGACCCTTGTTTTGGAAATTTCTATTTCAAAAGTTAAACATTTGCTTTACAGCAAAACTAGCATAAATATTCTCAACCCAAGAGCATTCTCCTTCGCTTGCTATTTGAAAAACACATTCAAAAAAGTTATCTTTGTGAATGTTTTTCTGAAGGCTTTAACTTATATCTTGCATGGATGGTCATAGTGTGAAAACTCAAAATTAAGGTCAATTTATTAGTTATTGAGAATATAATTATAAAAAGTAGTAATCCCCTCAAACTCAAAACTTTGTTTCTTTACATCAAGATGAATCTAGCTGAATGTCCATCATCTACGAAAATGGGGAATTAAGGACAGGTAAATTAAGTACCTGATACATTTCTAAACTTCATGTAAATTAATAGCAGCTTCTTTCTTTTTCAACAGGCCTGATCAACTATTAATCAGACCAATAAACGAACTTGAACAAAAATGGCACTATTTCTATCAACTTTCAGAGACACACTCTATTAAGCAGGAAAACGATCACTATAAGCAATAAAAAAAAAAAAAAGATAATTCAGCAAGGATCTAGAATGAAGCCTGTGGCTCAGGGACAGACTTTGAGAAAATCCGTGAATCCCTGGCATTATTCAACAGGATAAGTGTTTATACATGCACGTGTATGAATACGCCTATGTAGGAATATGCATATATACTACATATATGCTCATTTTTTTCTGACAAAATCAAGTTAAGCATCAATTAACTTAAATAATTCCATTTCTTAGTCTGCGAACAATATATGAGTATATTCTAGTAGAACTACCTTAGTGCTTATTAGTACCTAGTATTTCTACTGAACTATCTAATACTTCTAGGAAAATCGAATAAAATCTGAAATGTTCCTTCAAATGTATGCTTCGTATCTAAGTATTCATCATTTTATGTAACAAAGAAAATGATGAGGATAAGAATGTATAACTTAATGTATTAGACAAAGCATTGGTGCACAAGAAGCCTTGAAGATAAACACTCATAAAAATAGCAGTGAATGGAAAAAAGTTGAGTAATAGAAAAGAATAGATCTATGCCTTTTCCCCAACAATGTGACCCTGGAAAACGTAGGGACATTTCAGCTCTTACTGTCTTCACGTGTAAAATCAGGTTGCTTAGGGCTCTAACAGATATTATTGGATGACTTTTGATCAATGAACATGGATATTCATTTTTTTCCTATTCCATTTTGTGTTAAGAGAATTTTAAAGAAAAGACCGATTTTGATTAAGTTCGTTTAGAACTGTTTAGGAAAATTTCAATCATTTTGATTGTAAATTCTGACAAAGGTTAGGATTTGGATCTTATTTTACTTTTCTTTGCCTTTTTTTTTTTTTTTTTTTTTTTTTTTTATTATTTCTTTCTTCCCCCATGACCACCAGAAGACAAAAAATAAGGAACTTTTCCTCTTTTTCTCTACTAGGAATATTGGTAATCTTTAAGTGACTATGAATATCAGAGAAATTCAGATACAGGGACACACTAGATCTGGTAGACCTGACTGTTAGTTCTTAAAAAAAGTTCAGGGACATATCAGGGGTACCAGGACACATTGTCTGTATTGGGTGACAATCGAGAAAAATAAAAGAAGAATAGACAGAAGAACTAAATAGAGCTATGCGATCGTGGACAAATGCTATTGTAGCTTCTATACCTTAAAATGGGGACAGTAACAGAATCTAAATCATAACGTTGCTATGAAGATAAAAATTTATAATCATAAAATAATTATATAAATTTGAGCTATTATTTTTGTAATTTGTATTCTCATAGACTTGGTTCTGAGAGTCGTAAGGTTATTTCTGAAAAAATCGTCAATTCATAAATAATTATTTGTAGCCCAGAAAAATACTGAAGCATAGACTTTTGCAAGTATGTACTAGAAGAGAACCTACAAATAAAATACTTTTTCTCTACTGGGAGCATCTGTGAATTAAGGTTATGCTGCCTGTTCCTCTTCCCTCCCCCCATGACATATACATTTTAGGAGAACACCTCAGTTGGGTATATTAGTTCATGCATAGCTACTATATGGCCCCATTGAGTCATTTGTTGTGCAATCATACCTCAGATGCTGTGTATCACATGAGCATTACAAAGCACATAACAATACGATTAAAATATTTTTTTCTCGAGAAGAGCATAATCCTTGCATCGACTTAAACTGTCTTTATGTTCTGTACATTGGTATTTTGGGTATTTCTTAGTTTATAATTTTATTCCTGTCTAGATCTGAATTTTAAGGAAATTTTCCAACATTTATAAAGGACAGAGGAGTGATTATAACCTATCATGTAAATGATCTTAACATTACAAATTATATCAACTCCACCTCACAGAAAGATAAATGCCACATACTCTCCCCGTATACAGGGGAGCTAAAAAAAAAAAAAAAAAAAGAAAAATTAAGCTCATGGAAGTAGAGAGGAGAATCGCGGTTATTAGAGGCCGGAAAGGGTAAATGGAGAGATTATGGGGCGACATTGGTTAATGGATACCAAATTACAGCTAAGACACAAGGAATGACCTTTGGGGTTCTCTAGCACTGTAGGGTGAATATGGTTAACTATAATTTATTGTATATTCTCAAAAAATTAGAAGAGAGGATATTGAATGTTCACAACATAAATGTTTTAGGTGATGGCTATGCTAATGCTCTGATTTAATTATTGCACATCGTATACATGTATCAAACTATCACTCCGTAACCCATAAATATGTACAATTATTACATGTCAACAAAAAGGGGGAAAAGAATTTAAAAAGAAAAAAAAAGCAAAATTATAACATTTTTGCATATATTTGATGGAAATTTTTATATAGGCCAGGGAGATGTTGATAATACTTTAAAACTTTTAAAAGAGAAACTAGAGTTATGATTCTGTTCAACTGGACATGGATTTTCATTTATTTGGGACTAAAGCAATTCACAGAGGCAACGTATTGTTTGCAGAGAAACGTAGTAAAGCCCTTTAGCTTCTTCTGTCATTTAAAAATGAAGCATACACATGCGTGCATACACACACTAATTAGATAATTAGATAGATGGATAAACAAAATGCACAAGTTCCATTAATATAATTTGTAAGGCACATTTGCCTCTCTTTAATTTTATAACACAAGTAGATAAATTTATTATATTTTATTTTATTTTTATAAAATATTGTAAACATACATAAGCAAGAAGAATTTAATATAATGGATCTGTGCCTTATTTTAATTTTATATTTGTTCTTTTTATATAGAAATTTAAAATTATCATGTGTGATGAAATATGTCCTTTTTTCTTTCTGGATATTGGTTTTTTTATGTTTTGACTAAGATATCATTTCCTACCCCAAAGTCACAATGATATTCCTCTATATTTTCTTTTTAGAGTTTTAAGATAATATTAATATTTACATTTAGATATTTATGTGTACGATTGACATGCGTGTGTACAACATCATGAAAAATAACTCAATTATCTTAAAATTTCCTAAGCAGATTCCAAAATTACATTTTAAAGTGAAAGGTGTTTATGAGTCAAAGTTTGAGAAATGATTCTCTAAAATATTCTCAAAGGAAGAAGCACTTGGCTTTTCTTATTTATTTATCTCCACGACTCTTTTTGTCCTATCAAAAAAAGGAATTGCTAAGTTTTTTAACTTTGTTGAGATTTTTCCCTGGTGTTTAGAAAAAATGGGTGATTGCATCATGTTTACTTTTTTCTCTTCTATATTTTCCAAATATTCTCTCATATTTTGATTTTGTAGTCTATAATAACAGATTAAAATAAATCACAAAGTACAGTCCAATATCTTTTTTGTTTCTGTTGCTTTTTAATGATCCTTGATTAGATGTCTCCTCACTATGTTGCCTCATATATTCTACCCTGTATTCCTGACATCTCTCCTGATGGCCAATTTTTTCAAGTTTGTTTCTAGTTATCAATAATATGTGCAAACAACCAATAGTTTGAAGAGTTAAAAATACAGCTTTCTCCATGGGGCAAGAAATGAATATGCTTAGCAGTAGGTTTCATTTTAATTATCAGATCATCAATATTGATGAGACAGCAGGCTATTTTTATGATTCTAAAGCCCGAGTTGGGGTTGCTATTAGTTTTATTGAACAATTGCATGATAATGCTACCAGTAAAGGAGGATGCCGAATTCAGAGTTGCTATAAAATTTGCTTTAAAAATACAAATAAAACAGTAAGTTGGGTACATGCAATGATTTTGAATCCTAAGAGGATTGATAGTTAATATTTAAAGTATTATCATTAACGTGCCTCTTGTAGGATTGAAACGTAAATCATGGATAGTAGACTCAATATACTTACTGGAAAGTGTAGGTTGCCCGTAAGCCATTACACCATACTGCCTCTAAACCTAAGTAGAATTTTGGTCCTAAGGTAAGGAAATATAAACCTGAACTATAAGCTGTTTTGTGAGATCTTTCAGAGAGTTTGAGATCTGTTCCCTGAATCAAGGTGGGTACAATGACCCAAGGCTGAAGGTAGACGTAAAAGAGAGGAGACCACCTTGGTTGTCAAGTCCTTCCAGAGTCTGTTGGACATATGAGGGCTTCCCAGGGACCTGATTTGTGCTGAGAGGGAGAAAGAGTGAAAAAGAGAGCGAAGAGGAGGAAGAAAGAGAGGAGTGGGGGAGGAAAGATGGAGAAAGAGTACGTGCAACGTTGTCTAGGATCTTGTCCAATGAGTTAATAAGTTTGCCATTTGGAGTCTAAACAAGTCTCTTCGAAGACACAGTGAAGTTTTCCTGGGATTCCTAGTTGCATCAGAAGAAATAAATTGTGAGCCAAGTGGTGGCCTTACACAGTACCACCTAGTAAAGTTGGATCTACATTCCTAGAATTCCTTTCTCCGTATGGTTTTAGGCTATATTGGCCACAGGAAAAATTTGAGAGGCATTTGGAAGGCAGAACAAAGCTTAACCATGGAGCTCTGAAGGTCAGTGAAGAGACCAGGCTGTTGGTAACCATAATTGCTGGTTTGCATCTCAACCCATAACTCCTCCAAATCCCTCCAGATAGTCTTTAGTTACTCCACGTTCTTGGCCAATTGTATGTGTGCAGCTCCTGGGAAAAAAAATGCCATTTCTTTCCCTGCAGGTTACCAATAGCAATAAAGTTGGAGGAGGGGAGATTCTGATATGACTTATAGTTTGTCCCAAGAGTCCCAGTTTGTCTATACTAGGTCCATTGTGTCTCTGCTCTCATTGATGTCCAGGTTTCCTTTTTGACTGCCAGCCTGGCTGATCTACAGTAACTCTAATTTCATCAACAGATTCAGAACAACAGACTGCCCTACCAACTCCTGTGATTGTGTGATTCTTATAATAAATCAGTTATTCTGTATCTCCCTTAGGATTTTTGCTTCTCTGATCAAATTCAGACCCAAACAAGCTGTGACAAAAAGAGGGCGCTTCACTCAAAATTGAGAAACCCTCAATAATGGGGAGAGGGGTTTAGAGGAATCCCCCCCAAAATCATAAAAGTGTCCCATCCACAGGAAGGAGTCAGTTTTCCACCTTAGCCAAGTCCAAAAAGCAGACAGCTTGATTGGCACAGGCCATGATCACAGGAATCGAGGTTTTCAACCTACACCAGCTCGTGTCTGAACAAAGAGGAGTAACTGTCATTTCACTCAAATTTGGATATGTTGACTTTTAGTATACAGAACTGGGCATACATTATACTAAAAGAAGACTGTGATTTGTGACTTAAGGTGATAGCAACTGGAATTAGCTAAGAGTGAACAGAAGAGCTACGCACTGCCTAAGTTTTCATCCAGCTACAGGTAAAGAATTAGCCCCATGGACAAGGTGGCAATATACTAAATATGATTTCTTTTGTACAGATAAATATGATTTTGATTGCCTCCATATTTCCACAGTATGTATTTGTTTACTTCCCTGTTTACCTGCTCAGCTTTTTCCTGTTTTCCAGTATTTTTTTTTTGTAACATTGTGTTTTCTGTTTTGCACTAACATCATCACCTATTTGCAACTGTCTCTTTAAAGCAATTCGGTTTCTAAATACAGCATCTGTCTCCTTTTTATTCAGTGACAAAACAAGCGAAGTTGCAGCATCAAAGAAAAATTACTAGTCAAAAGGTTTGAAATTGTTTCCCCTTAGAAGGAGGTGGAAATAACCATGATCCTTTTGGGAAAGCACCAGGGTATAAGAGTGATTTGAAAAAGACACCTGTTTGCAATTTAGCTACCGCAAGTCCATGGAAGTGTCTTTGTGTGTTATTACCGAGGACTTTTAGAGGACAGAGTTTGACAGAGCATGAGGATTTAAATCCCAAGGCGAAATAGGCTAAGAAAATGCTTTGAGTGTTTTTTTATTCACAATAAACTTGTGTGATTCAAACCATCAGCTAAAAGATAAATAAGAATAGCAACAAATCCTTGATAGGAAGAAAACACTAAATGTATGCAAAACTACCTAATTTTTGGCCTCCTTGTTTGCTATACCGATCAGTAGATTCTACTCCTACCTTTAGTGAGTGGTTTATGACGGCTAAATTTGCTCTGTCAATGAAATTATTTCGAAATAGAAGTTTAATTACAGAAGAAGGCAAAGAAGGTTATATGAAAGCGGAAACCAGCTTTGAGAGAAGATTCATGTTGGCTTTCTGTTCCACTCCTAACCCTGTTCCCTAGGGCAGTAACAATAGCTGTGTTCAGCCCCACAGCGTGAAACTGAGCCAAAGGTGGAGGAGAAGGGAGGGGCACTGAGTAGCCACGTTTGGGCACTAAACTCTGTCCCGCCAGGTAATTATGAGAAGTGCCTTTTTCAAAGTAAAAGATTAGATCAAATGTAACTCTTAGTTATTTTGAATTTTATGTGACATTTGAATATTTAGACATATGGAATATGGGTTTCCATTTCTGCTCTTGTCCTCACCTTGCGAATATTAAGGGCCAACCTGATGCTGCCTGTCACAAATAATTGCACATTGGTTTGTGTTAACTATTGTTTTTTTTTCTGTAAGTGCTTTAAAGGCAAGGATAAATGGTCACCTACACACATTATGAATATTCTCAGAGTATGATTTGGAAAATCTGTAATACAGAAGGAAGATTATTCATCTTAATCTTATGCATACATGGAATTGCCTAAGGCATACTCTCATCAAAGACCAGAAAAAGAAAACGAAAAAAAAAAAAGACCAAGAACCAAGGGAGAAAGTATTTGCAAAGTTAGCCACATGGATTTTTAACTATATTAAAGAATGAAGCACATGAATTAGCATTATGGATATAATTCAGGCAAGGCAAAGATTTTTAAAATATTGTATTATTTTCACAGAATAGAATTCTTGTTTGGTAATTCCTTTTTTTTTTTCTGAATAACTGCTTATATTTTAAAAATATCACCCCTACTATTTGATCAAAACAGATAATGAATGGGAAAGCTTTTTTTTTTTTTTTTTTTTTTTTTGTTGAGACAGAGTCTCACTTTGTTGCCCAGGCTAGAGTGAGTGCCGTGGCGTCAGCTTAGCTCACAGCAACCTCAGGCTCCTCGGCTTAAGCAATCCTACTGCCTCAGCCTCCCGAGTAGCTGGGACTACAGGCATGCACCACTATGCCCGGCTAATTTTTTCTATATAGATTTTTAGTTGTCCATATAATGTCTTTCTATTTTTAGTAGAGACGGGGTCTCACTCTTGCTCAGGCTGGTCTCGAACTCCTGACCTCAAGCGATCCACCCGCCTCGGCCTCCCAGAGAGCTAGGATTACAGGCGTGAGCCACCGCGCCCGGCCGGGAAAGCATTTTGAAACTCTATTTTATGTACATAAACATTTTTATATCTCCTGTATTATGTAACATATATATTAATGTATATTATATAGTGAACTGTACTATATAAACACTAACTTAATTATGGGAAACATTTAAGAAAATGCCTTTGAGATAAATGTTGCATCAGTAGTATTGATTTTGAATAAATTATGATGACAAGTAATGGTAAGAAATGTCTAAGGCATATAAGCTAGAAAGTCGAATCTATTTTTCCCTCACATTTGATTTTAGTATTTTAGTAGTTAGCATAATTTGCTTTGTGCAAATTTTTTGTGTCTATGTGTAATCCCTGACATTTTAGAGCCAGGTTCCAAAGCATGGTGACATTCACCAAAATTACTGTTGAGTAGCTGGTGGCACACACTGTGCGAGACCCTGGGGACACGTGAGGATCAAGCACAGAGGAATTCTCTGTTTCGATGGAGCTGGCAATCTAGTTGGGGAAAGGCAATGAAGAAGCCCAATAGTCAGCAAACATGTGCAATTTCACTTATTCAAATAAGTGCTTCATATAGAAGGAAAAGTGGTCTATGAGAGCATCTCATCAAACAGTGGGTCTCAAGAGTTAGCCTGTGTTATAATCACCGGGAGGGCTTCTTAAAACACAGATTACTGGCCCCTAACTCCATGATTCTGCATACCTAACTACTCAGCTGAAGCTGATGCTACAGGTCCTGGGACCAAACTTTGAGAAGCGCTGTCATAAAGAAACCTTACCTGAATTGCAAAATGACAGTTCTTAACGTTTATAGCCAGTATTCAAATCAACTTGACCTCAGCAAGTGCTGATTAAATATGTGCTGATTAAAACTATGCACTTCCTGTAATATGTCCGACTTACTAGGGATTTAATTCTTCTTCTGACCATTTCTTCAGGGCTAATGCTGAATTTATTGTGACAAACACAATCAATTCTGGCAGAAAATCACAATCAATTATAGAAGTTTTATGAGCCAGAATTAAAAATTCTATACTGTATCCATTCCTCTTTGATTACTGTCAGGTATAAAATTATATGTTAAGTAACAGGAAGTTTGGGAAATTTTCTATGAGAGTAAATGAAGAATGGTATTTATTGTAGGTAGAAGCGATAGGAAACCACAAAACGAACAAAAGACGTATCAGACAAGAAAAGTAAGCTAAAGAAAATGTTCTGCCAAGAAGAAATTGGTGTAAAACCTATAGTTAAGTTTAAATTGAGGAAATTATACAATTGCAATCAATACAAGTTACATGTATTTGAAGTGTAGCATGTCAAAATATTACAAGCTACCCCAAAGTAGTTAAATTGTGGATAATTCATATTTTTAAGTTTGTTACAAGCTACCCTATTTTTTTCTTAAGAGTAGGATGATATATACTAAAATAAACTGAAAAATTAAGCATTATAGAACTATAATACTATACTAAGACCTTATGGCTGTTCTTACTATAATATAATTATACAGATAGAAATACAGAATTAAAATTCAATGTGGTTATAATTTTATAATTGTATTTACTTTATAGATCTTTTAATATTAATAAAATGCATGATTATGACAAAGACATTTTAGAGATAAAGTTGTACATGTATCAATAAATTATTCACTATTTTCCCTCCTGGCTACCGCTACACAATGTAAAAATACTACAATATTCAAGTAATGTAAGAAATGACCTCTGCCTGCATATAAAAGAAGCTATTCCTAAATGTTTCCTGCAGGCTACAAAGTCAAATCGAAATTCTTTGGCCTGATATCTTTGAGGATTCTGCCTGCATCTACAAAAATTATTTTGTTTGTTTTTTAATCCTAAAAAGCTACTCTGAAAAAGTATCAGCTAAAGCTTCTCAAGCATAGTTTTATTCAAAGGATGTTAGTTTTCAGAATAAATTCAGAACAAATAATTTCAGCAAAAATATTGTGTGTTAGCTGGCAAGCAATGGTAGATTGACGTGTTATGATCACAAGATGCCGCCCCCAAAATAATAGATGTAACAAAATATAAATTACCAATACGAAATGGGTCATAATCAATGTCATTTATGTCCATACTGGATAACAAAATAGAACCAAAATTGGAAATGATTTCTGTGCTCTTCTGTTTTCTGTTGTTGGGCATAAATTGCAGGAAAAAATGGCTGAACTAATAAATGATTTTGATGTGATTTTTTTTTGTCTTTTCTATATAACCATACCTGGGGGACTTGGGATGAAATACAGTTAGAAATCATGATTAATTTGAACAGAAGTGAATATCCAGAAATAGGAGCAGAACCTATCCAAAGTATTAGAATTCTGGTTGCAAGACTCAGCTACAGGGACATCTCCAGGAACTGCTTTCTTTTCCCAATCTGTTGGGGTTAGAATGGATTACAAGTCCCTCCTCTGCCCATTAGCACCCGGTCCTTGACTCTACTGCAGTCTAGCTCACTACGTGTTATTGATAATGCTCATTTACCTGTCTATCTACTCCTCTGTACTGTGAACTCTTCAGAGAGTTCCTATATGCTTTAAAAATTGGCTAAGGATTGTTGATATCTGGTAAGAAAATTAGGTTTCAAAACAAGGAATTTTGTCTGATTAGGTGGCTACCTCATCTCTGCATGAGGATAGTAGGAAAAAGTATTCAGGGCCTGGTATTTCCTTGGCAAATAACTCAGCATCTGCTCCAATATAAAAATGAATAAATGATTGAGGCTTTAAGGACTTACGCCATGCTAGACAGCCTCAATAATTTTAGCCTGGGCCATTTTCATAGAACGTATTGTCAACCACTTACCAGGGCCTGTAAAACATTGCATTTTAAGCAATTTGACTTCCCGGTGAACCATTAAAAGCTAAATTAGTTGTAAAATATACCCCGAGGTAACTAAACATGTTAGCATGCTGGATACAGTTGTTGGATGTAAGGCAATCAGACATTGGAGAACATGTACCAAAAAGTGATTTGAATTTTAGAGTAGTTATCCATAAGTCATTGCACCTAACAACAATTGATAGCTACTACGCAACAATAAAAAAGTCATATCATCAACATGTTGTAGAATATGTATCTTGTGGTTGTCTATAGTCATGGAAACCATTCAGTTCATCTAAGATCTGTGTTAAGTCATTAATCAAAAGTTAAAGGGAAAGAATGTCAAAAACTCTGATTTTGGGAAACTGGGTTTTGGTGTATTTTTCAACCTCATGTCACCCACTATTTCATAGGTAATAAAACTCTGTATCTGTATATTACACTCATCTATATTGTGTGCATTATAATTAAACAGGATTCAATATACTGCTTGCAAATGACAGTTTATGTGCAGACTTATAATGGTATAAATCAATTGAAGTGTATAATATTAGACAAAAATTAGCATAATCTATTTTGATGTTTTTCATCCTTAGTGGATGTTTATATTTTGTCATGTCTCAGCAGAAATAAAGGCAAAAATTTCCCTATGATTTAATCTGAGAAGTATTACAAGAAAAATGGAATATCTAAATTGTATTTTTATCATTGTAAAAGAAAAAATGTGCTCTTACTATTGAATTTTTTCAATAGTAGAGAATAAGACGATTTTTATAGATAATACAATTACTTTCTTATGACTCTTTGATAATTTAGAACACATGACACTCAGAAAAAAAAGAATAAAAAAAGTCTAGACTAACATCATTTTTTGCAATAAACTCAACAAACCATACCACTTGCTGAATAGTATTCTTCATAAAAGAATACTGGGAGAGCTGAAGGTATATCATACAGGCATAGATTACTCATGTTGATGATTTAGAAAATACTGAAATAGCTTATTATTTTCCAATCCCTTGTACGTTAATCCTGGACACTTATGTATAGCTGATGAAGTTAGCTTAAGGAGATTGGTATCAAGACAGTCTATACTGAATAATATCCTAAGTCGACCACTTTCCAGACTTAGTGGGCTGAAGCGAAGTAAGTAAACGGAAAACAGCATCTGCTCTGTCTCCTAAATGAAGCCGGAGTAACAGAGGTTTCCATAAAGAATGATAACATCACGGAAGCATTTAAACATAATTGGATTGCTCTCAGAACAATTACCCCTATAAATGTGCTTTGAGTCTTCCTATGACCTTCTGCATCTAATTGCCAAAATTTACTAAGAGGATAGAAAAGCAATAAATACAGGATGTTCATTTCGGTGTTTCAGTAGCATAATTGCTACTTATTAATAGTAAGTATTGCTTTTCTTTATCTTTTTTGGAGCTCATTGTTGAGTTGCCAAAAGTCTTAACAATATGTATAACTTTCATGCATGTATTCACACATATACATGAATAATACGTATCCCATTAGAATTCAGACCATTGAATAACAGATTGAATTAATTAGTACTTAAAGAAGTATCATTTTTGCTTCATTTGTTTCTGAACATTTTAGTGCTTTCCACTAAATTGATACAGATATTTTAAGATTCTGTGTTAAGTTACTTAAGATACCTAGTAGCAGAGCATGGCAGGAAATAAATACATCAATAGGGACTTTGTGTGTGTGCTCAATCCACTTTACTACTATCTTATCTTTCATTGCAATGGTGTTGATGCCCGCCCCACAGGCCTTTCATATAAAAATTCAGATTAGAAAGACTTAGTTAAATTCTAACATCAAATAACAGTCATCTGTGTGTAACAATGTGTCAGTGAAAGACAGCACATAAGACGACGGTGCCATAAGGTTATAATGGAGCTGAAAACTTCTTATCACCTAGTGACATCATCGCTGTCATAATGTCACAGTACAATACATTGCTTGCATGTTTGTGGTGCTGCTGGTGTAAACAAACCTACTGCACTACCAGTTGTATCAAAGTGTAATGAATACAATTATGTACGACACATAATGCTTGATCATGATAGTGAATGACTATGGTACTGTTTTATGCACTTGCTATACTTTTTATCATTATTTTAGAGTATATTCTTTCTACTTATTTTTTAAAAAGAGTTAATTGTGAAACATCCTCAGGCAGGTCCTTCAGGGAGTGTTCTAGAAGAAGGCATTGTTCTCATAGGAGATGACAGCTCAATGTCACTATTGTTCCTGAAGACCTTCCCATGGGACAAGATGTGGAGGCGGAAGACAGTCATCATACTGATGATCCTGACCTCGTGTAGGCCTAAGCTAATGAGTGTGCTTGTGTCTTAGCTTAGCTTAACAAAATTTTTAAAAGTTAAAAGTATGTTAAATAGAAAAAAGCTTAAAGAATATAAAGAAAGAAAATATTTTTGGACAGCTATATAATGTCTTTGTGTTTTAAGCTGTTAATATAAGTGTTAAATAGTTTTTAAAAATTGCAAAGTTTATAAAACACAAAAGTTCCAGTAGCTAAAGTTAACTTGTTATGGAAGAAAATAAAATATTTTTTATAAATTTAGTGTAGCTTAAGTATATAGTGTTTGTAAAGTCTAGAGTAGTGTACAGTAATGTCCTAGAACTTTTACTTTCACTCACCACTCACTCACTCACCCAGAACAATTTCCAATCCTACAAGCTCCAGTCATAGTTAGTGCCCTATACCTGTGTACTTTTTTTTTTTATCTTTTATGCTACATTTTTACTGTACCTTTTCTATGTTTAGATGCACAATTATTTACTTTTATGTTCCAATTGCCTACAGTATTCAGTACAGTAATATGCTGTAGATGTTTGCAGTCTAGGAGCAACAGGCTATACCATATAGCCTAAGTGTGTCACCATATATACCATCTAGTTTGTGTAAGTACTCACAGAATTACTTAGTGATGCATTTCTCAAAACATATCTTTGCATTAAGCAATGTATGACTGTATTGGAGATCTTTTTCCATGTGCAAACTCATAAAATAATAGTCAAATAATCCCTTGAATGTTATATATAAATTATTAGGTTGTTAAGTATGAAATGTCTGCTTACCTTAAGTACTAAGTTTGACAGTGGATATCTCTGACATTTCATTTTGACACTTCCTATTTTTATTTTTAATGTGAAGGTACATCCTCAGTCTTTCAAAAACACAAGTGTTGGTTTATGATTATCTTTCAAATTTTTTTTCAGAGCAATTTTTGTGAAACCACTGATAAGTCAAAAATTCATGTTGTCATGGTTCATCATGGAACCAACGCAGCACAGACAGCTCAAAATATCAACAAAGTGTTTGGGAAGGATGTGGCTAATGAACGCACAGTAGGTGGATGGTTTGAGAAGTTCCTTCTGGTGATTTTAATCTTGAACGTGAGTCACATGGGCAACCTGAGACCAAGGTGGATAATGATGAGCTGAAAGCTGTAGTGGAAGCAAATCCATCTCAACATATGGGTGAATTAGAGGCAAGGTTTGACATCACTATTCCAACAATAATGGAACATTTGAAACAAATCAACAAGGTAAAGAAGCTGAATAGATGGGGATCACATGAATTAAATGAGCGTCAAAAGAGAAATCATCTTGCAGCTTGCCTTTCTTTGCTGTTCAAAACATAAAGGCAAATATTTGTACACCATATTGTTACATGTGATGAAAACTGGATTATTTTTGACAATTGCAAGCATTTGGCACGATGGTTGGATAAAGATGAAGTGCCGAAACACAGTCCAAAACTGAATATTCATTAAAAAAAAAAAAGCTAATAGTGTGTGTTCGGTGGTCCAGCACTGCCATTATCCACTACAGCTTCATGAAACCTGATCAATCGATTACAGCGGATGTCTACTGCAACCAATTGGACAAAACGATGAGGATGCTTGCGATTAAGCAGCTGAGATTGGTCAACAGAGACAGGTCAATCTTCTTGCTTGACCACATATTGCACAAACAATGCTGCTCAAATGACAGAGGCTGGACTTGGAAACTGTCTGTCATCCACTGAATTCACCAGACCCTGCACCACCTGACTACCACTTCTTCCAGGCTTTGGACCACTTCTTGCAAGGAAAAATATTCAATTCTCAACAAATTGTGGAAAACGCCTTTCACAATTTCATCGCCACTGGTTCTCCAGGCTTCTTCGCTGCTGGTATAAGCAAGCTACTGTTAAGATGGCAAAACCATGTCAGTAGTTTAGGCACATACTTTGATTAATTGTACTGCTTCTTGTTTGAGTATAATAAACCACACTTTTGATTCGAAATTGGTCATTTCATATTTAATGACCAAATAAAACTAAGAAGATGTCTCATTTAACAAAATTTGTCCTCAAGATTTTTTTTCAAATAAATACTATAACTGCTCTATTTAGATTCAATTACTCTTAGGGACCAAGAGAAATAATCATCTACGTAAAATGTTTGGTAGATATAGTTTTAATAATTGTTGTACTTCTCTATTCTGAAAAAAAATATTTCAGATTCATATTCAAAAATAAGAACAATACTATAAATTTATGCTAAAGCACATCATTCTTCCCCAACTATCTTGATGCTTCCAGGAATTTTCTCTAACTTTTGAAACTATCTGATACTCAATGATTTCCTTTATGGAAATTCTAGATCTCTTTTTCATTCCAATTTTATTCTTATATGTGGTGGCTTTAGCAGTTACACAGAACCAGTGCTCAAGCCAGAATGGATTTGATGCCATCACAGTCATTAAAAGTATTAAATTCAGACACAGTCACAGTGTCAATGACAAGCATGTCAATGACAAGAAAAGAATATGAGCAGACAACTGACGGTGCATATAAATATATGGCCATCCATTCTTTGTGTAATATTTTATACATAAACACTAAGAGACTGTAGATGAAAATCACCATGCTGATCTATAGCTCTATTTTTTTTTCTGCTTATATGTTAAAACAACTAAATGATCTTCTGTTATGGGTTTTAGAATAGTGACCACTGCGTAATGCAAAAAGTGATTAGCATAGAGGATCTTAATGTGTTGTTATGAATGAAATAATACTGCATATTGTATAATTTTACAGCAGTAACATTATGCATGTACCATAAGGGTCACTTGTAGCAAATAGAGATATAGTGATTTTTCAGACATAGTGAAGCAGAAATTGCTTCACTGCATTGGAATACGCACATTTGAATTCCACTTGAGTGAGCTTCCACTCACAGTCAAGTTTTCTGCCAAGAAACTTGGCATTACATTGTATTACATACATTACCTTGTATTACAAAAACATCTGTAATGCAATGGTTATTCCATGTTTTAAAAAATGATCTGATACATTTTTTACAAAATGAAAGCTCAGTTTTCTAACTTGCTCAGGCATGGACAAGTTGAACTACTTTGAAAGTTGTGATGTTGGACTATTATCTGCTGAGTTAATGCTTTTCTGAACTTTATTCTCTACCAAATGGCAGCAATAACAACAGGACAGCATGGTTATAAAAGCAATTAACATTGATGCAGGATTTAGGAAAGCTATGAAAACGTTTTTTAAACATCAATTTTTATCATGCATCTTTTAAGTGGGACAGAGGATGCCACAAATTAAACCCATTTCGGGAAGAACTCCCTTAATTAAAAAGGGAAGGAATGAAGGAAGGAAGGAAGGAATGAAGGAAGGAAGGAAGGGACGGAGGAAGGAAAAGTGGAGAGGAAAAAATAATGGAAAGTCCAAAACTGTATCTTTCTATATAACAAGGCAGTATGGCATTAGTACTGCATTACAATATAAAAGTCCTGAAACAAATGCTAGAGAGTAGAGATTCCATATTATCATAAAATAATTTCTAACAATTTATATGGGCTATTTGCTCCCTGTTTTATAGATAGATACTAAGTTTATGTGCATGATTTCTTTATATTACAAGCCATATTCCATAAATCCCAAAATACTTTTTAATATACTGGAAGTTATTGAAACAACATAATACATTAAGAGGCAGAATGTTACTAAGAAAGTATTATTAGAAAAGCAAACATTTTCTTTTGGGAATCATGTCTGTATCTGCTTTAGCAGGAGAGTTTGTATCTGTCAGGACAATCTTGGTCATGGTGTGATAACAAACAATCCAAAAATCTCAACAAAGGTTTATTTGTTTTACATGTTTCATGTCTATCAGAGTTAAGTGGGGTCCTGTTACACATGCTTTCCTCAGTTTTGAGCCCAGACTGACAGAATGTCCACCAACTAACACTGTCACTATGGAGGAGACAAAGAAAGGGTAGTGAATCATACTGTTCATAAAGCTTTTCCAGCCTACAGAATGGGAGAAAATATTTGCTCTCTACACATCCGATAAAGGGCTGATAAAAAGAATCTATCTAGAACTTAAAAAAAATCAACAAGAAAAAAATCAAACAACCCCATCAATAAATGGGCAAAGGATATGAACAGAAACTTTTCAAAAGAAGACAGAATAATGGCCAGCAAACATATAAAAAATGCTCAACATCTCTAATCATTAGAGAAATGCAAATCAAAACCACAATGAGATATCACCTAACCCCAGTGAGATTGGCCTCTATCAAAAAATCCCAAAACAACAATGCTGGTGAGGATGTGGAGAGACGGGAAAACTCTTACACTGCTGGTGGGACTGCAAATTGGTGCAACCTCTGTGGAAAAGAATTTGGAGATACCTCAAAGAGTTAAAAATAGAGATACCGTTTGGTCCAGCAATAGCACTCTTAGGCATCTACCCCAAAGAGCAAAAGACATTCTATAATAAAGACATCTGTACCTGAATGTTTATGGCAGCACAATTCACTATTGCAAGGATGTGGAAACAACCCAAGTGCCCATCAATCCATGAGTGGATTATTAAAATTTGGTATATGTATACAATGGAATATTACTCAATTATAAGAAACGACAGTGATCTAGCACCTCTTATATTTTCCTGGATTGAACTTGAGCCCATTATCCGCAGTGAGGTATCACAAGATCGAAGGAATAGGCTCCACATGTACTCGCCATCAAACTGGCACTGACTGATCAACACTATGATGCTCACACGGTAGTAATATTCTCCAGGGATTAGGAGGCTGAGGGGGTAAACTCACAACTAATGGACATAGTGAGCATTATAGAGGGGAAGGGCAAGCCTCTAATCCTCGCTTGGGTGAGGCAAAGACATAAAATGTAACCAAAACATTTGTACTCTCATAACATCCTGAAATAAATAAATAAATAAAAGCTTTTCCAGGAAGTGACACATCCTGGCAAAAGCAAATCCAATGGCCACACCTCACTTCAACACTACTGGGGATTACAACATATCAAGTGCCTGGAAAGAAAGAAATACTTGGTTTACAGTGTTAATGACTACCATAGGAATATTAGTAAGTCATACTTGACTAGCAAAATCTACCGTTATACAAGTCTGGTTATTAGAAGATTATAGGCTAAATTATGTTACCATATATTATAGGCTGAACCCAAACCAAAATATATTGCTAATACTATTTATAATTTATCATTAAAAAGTAAGTATAGTATTTGAGATGGATCATAAAATAAGTTGATAGCCGAGGTGACAATACATATCTGTTTCTTAAACAATGGAGACTTATTTCTTACTCAGTTTTCATGAGTGATCAAGATGTTTTGCTCATCATAGTCACTCAGGTGCACAGACTGATGGAATCTCCATTACCTTTTTTGTCTATCTCAGTATCAGGCTTCACATCTGACCTCTTTGAAGGAAGAGAACATGGCGACTCACTTATCGGCTCATGAACACTTCTGCCTCAAAGTGACAATTCTAGACCCCCAGAGAAAAAATGCCCCAAGTCTTGGTGAGCCCTGGTTACCTCCTTACGATTTTGACTGCTGTCGTCTAAAGTTCCAGGAGCTGCATTTGGAGCAGTTTTAGAAGTTTTAGTCTTATTACAATCACAGTCAAGTTCAAAAGCCAAGGTCTCTTACACACAAACAACTGCTAAGTCAGATATCCGTCACCCTGTTAAACTTTTATCTTGAATATAAGCCTTTATATTGATCGACAGTCAATTTTTCTTTGTTAATTTCAACCAATCTTTCTGAGCAATTGAAAGTGTTCTGTATCTGGATTCTCACATTATACATTTGTGTTATATATTCCTGTATTGATTTTCTACTGTGGCCATAACAAATTCCCATACACTTATGGCTTAAAAAAAGAACAATAAAAAATTATCTCATGGTTCTGTAGGTCAGAAGTTGGACACAGGTCTCATTGAGGTAAAATCAAAGTATCTTTGGGATTGTGTTGTCCTCCAGAGATTCTAGGGGAGAATCTGTTTCCTTGTATTTTTGAGCTTCTGGGGGCCACTCACATGTTCTTGTCCCTGGCTCCCTTCCCTCTTCAAGCCAGCAACATTGCATCTCTCTGATTTTTCTGTTGTCTCATCTTTCTGCCACAGCTGGGAAAGGCTCTGTTGTTAAGGACTCAAGTGATTAAGGTTAATCACCAGAATTCATTTTATATAATCTTCCTAAACTTAAGGTCCTTAACTGTAACCTTTTTCTCATGTAACAACCCATTAACGGGTTCCAGGAATTAAGATGTGGATATTTTTGGGGAGCCATTATTCCGTGTAATACAATTCCTTCTTGATAATAAAATTATTAATTAAAATAATTATGTAATCAAGATAGTAAACAATTTCTGAGAAGATATCATGTGCCTATATAAGTGCTAGATAGGTGTCCTATAGTGGATGTAGACACATCAGTGTATAAACGGTTACAGTGGCATAAGAAAAGTATACAGTACATATTTCTTGCTCATAGATTGGTGAACAAAATAGATGTAGACTCTGCCTCGGTGGAGTTTAATGTTTATCTCCTCATTCATGGAAGAGATAAACATGAAACAAACACACGTAACAAAATGACAAATCTTTAAATGTACTAGAAGAAAAATGCAGAGGGCTGTGAAAGTGAGTAACAGGACAGGATCTGACTTAACTTGGGTGGGTAGAAAATGTTCTCCAAGAAAGTAGCATTTAAACTGAGAGGAAAATATGAACAATTGGTTTGGAAAGGGAAGCTGGGATCCTGAGGAATTTTCCAGATAAATAAATAGGCTCAAATAGAGCACTGAGCTGGGAATGAGCTTAGCCCTGTGTGGACCTTACAAAGGAGTGGCTGGGTGGGGCCATGGTGAATGAAGAGGGCAGGTGGGAATGCAGGAGCCCAGGGAATCATTAGGGGATTAGCATCCTTGAGGAACAGGTTTATTCAAAGACAGACATATTGGTGAGTCCAATGAGAAAGTGACAGTGTTTTTCATGTTAGTATAGGGAAAGTGTAAGAGGGTTGTTCTTTCAGAAGAATTGACTTTGGAGTCGGATGTTGAATAATGAATAAGTGTTTATCAAACACACAAGGAAAAGAATGACATTCTAGACAGAATGAATAGCATGCATAGAGGCAAAGAGGCTAGAAACAACAATTTTGTGCCATGGTAAATAAAAATTTTATGAGCATGCTTTCTCAGTTGTAATTCATCTCTTCAATAAAAAGAAACAGAACATCAAAAAGATGGGTACAGAGGCTGCATTACTATGCTAGAGAAGTCTATCTAAATTGACATGCATCCATTAATCTGCCTTCCTTGAGTAAACTTATTTATTTATCTATCGATTGAATCTACTCAACTAAGCAGGAAGTTTCAGAAAATAACAGGCCCAAGTTTGAATTCTTTTTTTGTTAACCTACTTATCAACATATTTAACCTCTTTGAACCCACTTCACAATTATGGATAGTCATATATACCTCCTGTGGTGGTGACAATATATCCTAAACAATACTAATATACAGTCTATGCTTGCCTGTTTTGTTTCTATTCCTTCTATAAGTTTTTATATTGTATTATATGTAAAGCACTGTGCATTTTTGAAAGATACAGAAATAATATCCAGTTCTTAATTTTATAGAGCTCATAAGCGAAATAAGGCACAGATACAAGGCACTATAAGGTTTAGATAAGGGATATTTTATAATTGGCTTAATCTATTATTGTGATTTATAATAAGAAAAGGTTAAATATTATGAAAATTTTAACAGAGATATTGGCCTTGGATAATGTGAAGAATTTGGCATTACTGAGGGAAGAGCTTTCTATTTAGAGAGAAAAGTCAAAATGAAGACATAAAAGTGTAGAGGGAAGGTAGTGAGTCATCCGTCTTGGCCAGAACACCAGAGGGCTGTCACATTCAGATTAATTTTGAGGACAGTTGGTTTCTAAATTTGCAATCTCTGGGCAATGCTATAGTCTGGTTCTATAATGTTCTTGTTTTATTACTTATCCAGTTTTCTCTAATTTGGCTACTTAATATGTAGCTTTGATTTATGGGTCCTTCTGTTTCTGACTAAGTACCTTCATATTCTTCTTTCTCAATGTCATGATCTTTTATTACTGTTTATCCTTAAGGACTCAAACCTTACCCACTGCTACAATTGTCTTTAAAGAGTCTAGGATTTCATTTCTTCACATATGTATGCTTAAGCAGAATTTTAAAAGAATATTGTTCTGATGTTTTCCACCTTCCAAAAAAAGTACTGACCATTTATTTGGTTATATAAAGTTAATACTTAAATTTGGAATTTAATTTTTGATTGAAGAAAGATGATAATTTGCATCATGGGCATACAGCGGCTGGGAAGAAGGGAGTCAAATTTAGAAAGGTGACTGGTGACTTAGATTTAATTCAATATCTTTAAAATCAGCATAATATTCCAAAAAATGATTATTTCACAATTTGTTCAACACTTCACATTGAAATTAATGAAAAGAAACTAATAAATGAGAAGAAATTAAAACTATATATCAAAAGCAGGCTTTTTGGAAAGTACAATAAAAGAAACAACCCCTTAGCAGCCCTGATTAAGGTCAAAGTATAGAATAATAATATAATGGGGAATGTGATAAAAGATAGAATCAAACTTCAAAATGATTATAAAAATATTATTGTAAGAAATTTCAAAATCACAAAGAAATTGATGACACCATAGAGAACTATTGGATCAAAATCTCTTTCTGTGAAGCTGCAGAATACATCAAACACCATAAAAGGATCAGAAAAAAATCTTTTAAAATCTACCATTTAAAATCGCAAGATTACATGTGGCTTTAGAGTGGAGTTCAATCTAACCTTTAACAAACTCATAATTACATTGTCATTTAAGTTAGTTCAAAATAACAAAAATATGAAAATTTATAATACATTTTATGATGTTAGCATAACCTAAACACTATCACTTGATACAGCAGGAAAAACTACTAACAATATATAGCAGATATGAAAATAAGTAAACATTGGAAGTTCGTATTTTGTTCTTAGCCTTTAGAGCCTCTCTATCCTGAAGAAAAATACATTCAATGGAACATATCAGTATGAAAAAGTATATTTTCAGCTATTGTATCTTCATATGATGCCATGGTTTTAGCAATTTAACATAAATTTCAAAGGCAACCATATTTTTTGGAGCTACAAGGAAAACACATAAGCATTAATATCTTCTGCACGAAGGGATCATTTCAAATAGCACACAAAGTAAAAGCTTTTCTTCTTACAATTTTCCCCAATTGATGAATCCTCTTAATGTCTGATATAATTGCAAACTCAGGGACTCAAGATTTTTACATTAAATTTTATGTAAAAATGTACACAAATTTTCTTATACAAAAAAGTAGTCTCTAAACTTGGTAAAAAATGAGACTCAAGCAAAAAATAGCAAATGATAAAAAGTTGTGACACAATTTGAAACTGCAGAAGGACCAGGACAGATATTACATTTTCACTCAGCACTCTTGGAGAAAGACGACTTTAACACCAGAGCCACTCTGCATATTAATTCTTTTGTGTTAATTGTTTTACAGATGATTATGCTTTAGATAACTGTTTAGTAAATTATCTATGGCTTATTCCTTATTATCAATTATTTCCTAAATGGGAGCTTAAATAGCTATGTAATCTTATTCTAAACTGTTATCATAATATCCTATAGAATCTGACATCAGTTAAATGTTTCTAAAGCATAGGTTTAATGAAGCTAATGACTTTGGCTTTCCCTGTCAGTTCACTTAAAGTATTATGCCAGCTGTTGTTTTGATCTTTTAGGGCCCTCTTTTTTATGCTAGCATTTATTTATGCATTTTATTTGATTTAATGTACTTGGTAGATATTATTGCCAAAGATACCAGGATTTTTTGTTTGTTGTTTTGACATATTTTAATATTTAGAAGCAATAAGGAGAAATTACTTTCATTATTCACTGTTCATTATTTTTGTTTGTGGTTTATTGGGTTTTGTGTTGGAAAATATCTTTAAATTATAAAATTAATATTGATTGTATTCTATATCCCCGCACCCATTTGCATAATATAAATTGCTAAACAAGTTGTGAAATCAACAAGTTAAGAATGATACCTTTAATATTGTTTCAATGGCTAAAGTAAAATCAGCTTTTACCTTATGATAAAATGTATAATTCCCCCAGTAAATATGATTTAAATGAAATTCATAATCCTCATTCTGCCAGAGACATTGAATATTAAAACTCTAAAGCTAATAAAGGCACTGGAGTCATATTGATTATGTCTAATGAGTCTCTTAAATTAATGGATCACCTGCTGGTTCAGGAGCTCGTGCAGATCTCTAAGTGGGCAAAAATGAGTGGTTTCAAGTTGATTTATAGCTCCTGAAATCAATGATGAAAACAATAATGGTAACAGAGCTTTCAGCCAAATGATTTAACAAATATAATCAAACATTTAAATTATGAACATTTCTATAATGACTAGATTGCTACATCATCTAGTGTTTGGTACCTGAGTTCACTAATAGCCATCTCATCTGTAGAACACTTATTTTCTATTTCTTCATTTCTATTTCATTTTGTAATATGTAAAGTGCCAATATGCTGACATTTAAATATAAGATAATACAACTGACTCAAAAGTGTGTGCATAACTGGCTCATTTGCAGGATTTTATGTAACAATAACTCCAACACCAATAATAAAAGCATTACTTATGGGATTCCCACATGTTTTGAACACTTTCACCGTGCAAGTCACTGTTCAAAGCAATTGGATAGTACAGTGAAGCAGACGAGAAGGTGAAGAGAACTAGAATCCAACAAATACACAGACCAGATACTTTCAGATAGTTATAAGTGCTATAAAAAATTCCATTTGGATAGCGATAAACAGTTTTTAAATCATTTTGATGTATATTAATCTCATTAATATTCACAATAATGCTGAGTGATCAATATTATAAAATTTACATCTTGGATTGTAGGGTTCAAAGGCGCTAGAAAGTTGACCTAAGACATGGAAAGAAAGAGAGAAAAAAACTGAATATTTACCCTCAACTATAGAATGGAAAAGGTCAACTTGAACTAGACCACATGAAAAATAAACCCACTTTCTAAACGTCAATATTCTCATGTTCCAAATAAGCTGAGTAGAAGCATCTATAATGGAAAAAAGTTTTATTATCATCTGTATAATTGAAGTAACTTTCTTCTATGCCTTACACTTTGAATCTTAAACACATAAACCATTATTTTTGTTAATTTTTGTCTAATTACTTTTTCAAACTTTACTAACAAAATATATTGGCATCTTTAACACATTTACTGAGAGTTTTGTCTCAAGAGCTTAACTCTGTACTAGAAAGCATGATACTTTGTAATTTTGCTATTTTCAGTATTTGAGTTGAAGAATCCCTTAAAAAAATCTATCCCACATGAATTACTCAAATTTATACAAATATGTACCTGAATTAAACAACATCTAGATATTTCAAAGCAATTAATCATTTCTCAAGAAGACATATTTTAAAATTTATTTATGAAAAGGTTACTGTTCTATCAAATACCAAGAAATGTACATGAATTTAATGAGTTCAAATTTACAACCCTTCATTACAATACGTGTCTACGCGAGGTCTCCCAACATGTTCTCTTCTGTGGGAGTTCTCTGAACAAGAATAAAGTTGTCAGGAATGTATATAGTATATGGCAAACATGTCATTCTTAAAAGGCAATGTCCTGAAATTCCTAAATTTTGCTTTAAAAAACTAAAACAGTATAGTATAGTACACTACAATTTACACATACACAAACACACATAGTTTTCTTTTGAATGTCAAAAATTGTCATGAATTCCCTATACTATGGTAGTTGAACTTTTATACACTCAGTCTACAGACCTTAAATGGTGAAACATATTAATAGAGTCACAGATGCTGTAAATAACCCAAAGTACATAGTACCCTCCTCTACCCCCGAGGACCCAGAGCCCAGGAGACTCTGGTATGATGGAAAGGCTTGTGACCAGATAATTCAAGCTTGACAGTTTCTCTCTATCACTAACAAAACATTATATGATTGACATTATATTTACTTCTCTTAGCCTCTGTTTCCTCATCTGTAAAACTGCAATGTGATTCAAGATGGATGCCAAGGCAATTCAACGGAGAAAGAATAGTCTTTTCAAAAAATCGTTCTAGTAGAACTGGATATCCACATGCAAAGAATCAAGTTGGAATCACACTTCATACCATAGAGAAAAATTAATTCAAAGTATCCATCGATTTCAATGTAAGAGCTAAAACTATTAATATAAAATGCTGAGAAGACAACATAGGGGTAAATCTTAGTGACCCTGTATTAGGCAATGGTTTCTTAAATGAGATAGCAAAAGCACAAACAACAAAAGAAGAAATAAATAATTTGAACCTCATTAAAATGGAAAATTCTGTGCTTCGAAGTATATCATCAACACAGTGAAAAGATGACCCCACAACATGGAGAAAATTTTTGCAAATCGCATATACGATGAGGAATTTGTATCCCAAATAAATAAACAACATTTACAACTCAATGAAAAAAAAGACAACTTAGTTTTTAAAATGGCCAAAGAATTTGAGTTGACTTTCCTCCAAAGAAAATATATATAAATGGCCAATAAGCACATGAAAAGGGGTTCATTTGTGAAATGCAAATCAAAACAACAATGAAATATTGTTTCACACATACTAGGATGGCTACAATAAAAGAAGACCTACCAAGAAGTATTGATGAGGGTGTGGAGAAGTCAAAACTCTCATGCATTACTGATAGGACTATGAAATGGTGCTAACACTAAGAAAAATATTTCAACAGGTCCTCAAAAATTTGAACATACAGTTGCCATATCATGAGGCAATTCCATTCCCTGGTATATAACAAGAAAACTGAAGATTTATGTTCACGCAAAAGCTTATGCACAAATGTTTCTATCAGCATTATTAATCCATAAAAGGAAATATTATTCAATGATAAAAGTATCAGGAATGAAGCACTGATACATTCTACACCATGAATGAACCTTTGAAACATTATGCTATCTGAAAGAAGCCAAGCAGTTAAGAATATTTATATGAAATGTCCACAATAGTCAAAATGCAAATTAATGTTGCCAGGCCCTCGCCAAGGCAGGAATGGGAAATGACTGCTAACAGGTATTGGGTTTCTTTGGGGGATGATGATAACTTTCTAAACTTAGGTGTTGGACATGACATATCAAAAAGTGCTCAATTGTATACTTTAAAGGATGAATTTTATAGTATATGAATTATATTTCAATAAAGTTATTTTTATACACTAGAATGTGATATTTAACCCTAGGGATGTTCTATATATATTAAAAACATGTATATAAAATACTTACTATATCATGCCTGGTAACCAGAAGCTATTCAGTATATGGGTTTTTTTTTATAATTCTCTAAAAAATAACAAATTAGAAAATTTTATCACATTAATAATATTGCGGTTTGATGCTAACAAAGGTATCTGACTTTTAGAAAAGGGTACACATTAGCTGAAAGAAAAGGATGGTGCCTGTTTCTATTTTATTGTCATTTTCTTTACTTATGGCCTGAATAAAAGAAAATCAGTTACATACTGATATGCTGTAACACATTATGTAAAGTTTTCTTTTTCACCAATCATTCTAATTTGAAAGATTCATGAAAGCACAGTGAATGAAACTTCAAAAATAACTACTTGAGATAGTACTATATAAAAATTCTTGTTAATATTCTGTTTTAAATTTAGTCTTCTAGGAAATAAATTCCTTTTTGCAACCTATAAAGATATTAAAATATGGTAGGTACTCATCCATTATACAGAACATATAAATGGTCTGTATGATTGACTGGTAACTAGGACTAAAATCTGTATTAAAAAAAAAAACCTTGAGGATGAGATACAAATTACATTCTTTTCCATAGTTCAGGTTTAATTAAATTTCTCTAAAGCCAAAGTGACAGTACATCCAATGTTCATTCAAATCTCTGCTACTGAGTGTACTTATCCCAAAAACTTTTTGGGATAAATTTTAATGTTAAATTACAGGTAAAAACCTTTATTTCACCTGGGTTTTCTTTTCTCCTTTTGCTTACCAAAATATCTTTTCTTCTTATTGTAAGGGAATATTAATATATTACAAAGGTAGATATTAGTATGCTTAACCTATAATTCCAGCTTTCTCCTGGGTTTATGGTATATTCTTATCTGGAAGTTAAGAGTACCCACACTATTTGCTTTGGAAAATAAAATATGACTGCAAAGAGCATGTGTGACTTCCAGGAAGAAGCCATTAAGAGACCATACATGTTCCCTTCCCTCTGCCTGGTGACCAGGCATAGAGTGGATAGAGGAAACTCCATCCACCTGGGTCCCATTGTGTAGAAAACTTGAGATGAACTTATAGCCAGAATTAGAAATATATCTTGTTTTTGTTTCTTATTTGTTTGTTTGAATCCATTGAGATTCATGGTTGCTCCCACAGGATAACCTAATATTTCCTGGCTAATGCAATGACTTCTGTTTTGAAAAGCCTAAGATACTAGTATTTTAATTAAAATTAAATATTAGGTTAAAGAAAACATTCAACACCGACATATGCACTCTCATACATAGTCTTACAATATAGTCACATAAATTTTGCATTATTCAGAAGGTTTAGAGATACCATTAAGTTAAAGTCTTAACTTGAGGAAGCATATTGATCAGTTACATGGTGTGAAATGATGTTCTTCCTACAATGTGTTTACGGTGAAATGTGTTATTCAATATGCAAACATATGCTCATTACCCGGAATACAAATTTCCTCACACATTTGTTTCATCACACCTAAGTGTAGTGTACAAAACTGGAAAACAGGTGGTTATTTTAAATTGAATAAAACTTACCATTAATAAATGTTATTTTCTCTACAAGATAACATGACACCAGCGATTTTTCAATCTAGGTCACAACCAGAGTCTTGTTGATTTTATTTTCCTTACACTTATTATATCCATACCCCTAAACAATCAGACATCATCTCTACCACGATTTAACTAAATTAACGTCTCACTATCTCCCTCTTCTTCTTGAGTATTGCTTCCAATTTTCCCCCCAAATTGGACATTCATTATGCCAGTTCTAGCTTAATTTAAACATAAATCTCTGTTGACTATGAGATCAATTTAAACTCTTTAGCCTGGTGTCACTCCACATGACTCCATAATGAGTCTTCAAGTTCATTTCCAGGCTTATCTATTAAATGCTCCCTCCGAGCCTGTCGGCCTGAGCTACTCACCACCTCCAAATATGGCTGACTCATTTGCACTCCTAATTCATGCTATTTCCTCCTTCAGATCCATTTTCCTGAATGTTATCCATGCTAGTCTTTATTATTTACGTAGGAAATTATTATATGCATGTGATTTTAAAAATTATATGAAAGTATTTAAAATTTCTCACCTTCTCCTTCTGCTCCTTACCCATTCCCCAAAAGACTACTACTGTTTATCTGTTTTTTAATCTTCTGGTGATTATAACCAGCATAACATTTTATAGAATATTCAATTTAATAGACTCATTCTACTATAGGGTTTAATGAAACTTAAATTCTGCATTGTTTTTTAGTTTTTCTTTTGTGATATGTTTCCATCTAACTTCATATTCTTCTGTTTATTTCTATTTATTTTGTTGGAAATAAAAAAGTGCATGTGTTTTCACTGGCATAAGTGAAACAGCATAAAAATGGCGTAAGAAGTTAATAATCTCTCTTTTATCTGCTATTGCCACCCCCCGGTGTAATCAATCTTAGCAGATTGCTGTGCGTCTTCGCCCATTTATCTCCAGTCCCACGATCCTGTGAAACATATGTGCACATCCATAGGAACGGCAGACATTGTTAGTCACTCATCCAATATTCATTTTTCTCTTTCACCTTACAAATAGAACCCATTTTTTTAGGAGGCTGGTTTGCCAGTGCACCCTGTGAAAATATTTACGATCAAAGTCTTCCTTTCAGATAGGGGCACAATGAGACCCAATTCTTGCCAGTGAGAAGATGGAGATGTCACCGGGTGGGCTATTGGGGAAGCTTTTAAAGGGAGACAGGCTCAGCTGTCCCCTCTGAAGCTTGTTGCACCTTTTCCTTCCTTTCAGTCTGAAACATGCCTATGAGAAGTGGGATGGGAAGAGCCCTATGCATCTAGGTCTAGCAGGGCAAAATATAGAACAAGGTTTGGCCACTGATGCCCTCAAGAAGCCACTGAGCCAGTCCTGCCCTGCTTAATCTGAAGACTCTTACTGTGTAAAAAATAAGATAATAATAATATCTGTATCTTGGTTGTTTAGCAGTAAGTAATGGGCCTGGTTCAAGGTCAATAACTCTGTACCTGATGTGTTATTTTGAAGAGCTTCATAACCATCAATAATATTGATGTAATATCATCTGTCTGTTTCCTAGCTGAAAGACTTCCAGGTTGCTTCTATCTTTTTACCTACAAACAATACCGCAGTAGACATCCACGTAGGTAAGTTCTTAGGTAGCGGTGCTTTGTGATCGTTATGATATAGTGTGCAAATAGGGTTTGCTCAAAGACTGTGTATCTTTTAAATTTAAAAAAAAAATATGTTCTGATTACTTTCCAAAAATATCTAGCAATTTACACTGCGACCAGCAAATGTTTGAGTTGCAGTTTCCCTGATGCATAATGCCATTGGATACTATCATGAAAATCATTAATTTTTAAAATTAAATTTAATCAAGAAGTGAAAAAATTACAGAGCATCATTATTAGTTATTTATTTATTGGCCGTTTGGATTTCCTGTTCTCTGGATTGCTTACTATATCCTTTAAATAACTTTTCTTTGATTTGTGTGCCCTTTTTCTTATTAGTTTCTACATCTCTTTGTATGCTAGAGATATTATACCCAAGTATTTAACATATGTTGCAAATATCTTTTTCCAGTCTATTGTTTACCTTTTGATTGTCTTTATGGAGTGTTTTGCAATTCAAATATAAATTACACCTTTAAATAATGAACTTGAATATATATTTCTTTATTTATCACCCTTATATAATTTGAATTGCTCCCTGGCCTTCGAAAACCATTCCTACCTCCCTACTCTCTTAGCAAATCCACTTCCCAAATTTAATTTTAAATAATGTGTTTCTATACTGATTGCTTAGTTTATCAACTACAGTAAACATTCATTGACTCCATAGCATAAAGCTTTTTTTTTTTAAAAAAGCACACTTTTATGTCTTTCTTTCTTTTCCTCCTGTAACTACCTTAATTGTTGCTAGGCATGTTATTATTTTTACAAATGTCTAGTGTTACATCATTGTCACAGGGCCACCACTATAGCCATGCAGGGACACAATTGCCTTGGTACTGCCTGGAATTATGCAGAGTATGACAGCTTTGCAATAATAATTTAATCATATGTTAGATTGTATTTATGATTATAAATAGTAATTCATGCTTTCAGTATGTTTTTAATACAAAGGCTAAAAACAGACAAAGGTAGTTTGTACAGTATAGATGGATTTTATTCAGTCTTCCCCCAGGCACTTCCCACCCAGAGAAACCGACTCTGATCCTATGTGGCAATAAAGTGGCCACTTGAGAGGCACGAGTATTGAGAGATTGCTGCAGGCCACAGCTATAAAGGCTTGTTGGAGATTTTCAGTGTTTTCTATAATAAGCAATGGTTTTTTTTTGTTGTTTTTTCCTTTTTTTTTTTTTTTTTTTGGCCTAGTTTCTAAAGATTGTTTATTGAATGCTTCCAGAGCTTGCATCTACCTTTGGAAAGCTTGTCCTTTAGACTTTTCTATCATCAGAAACTTGTGATAATTTCTAGTCCTTGCGGATGGCTTGGGTACACTTTTTTTTAAATGGGCAGACTATTCAAATATTGAGCTAATATTTGCGAAATTGTTAATAGCCGCAAGGACATCAGACATTCTATCTTTCTTTAGTACAAGAATTGATATCTGTCTAACACAGCAATATAGAACACAGCATGGTTCATTTGTTAAATCTATCAGCTTTAGCTACAACTTGTATGTTAAAGAAAAATGAATCACAGATCAGGAAGTAGAATCTTGGCTGGTATTCATTTACAATTTCCTTGGATTTGAAGTTATAAGGCCTTGTATCTCTAGCAATTTCTTGTTTCAATTATTATTTATTTAATTAGCAAAATTGTATCTTTGCTGCATGAAATTTTTAAAAGGATGTTATTGTAGGGTGGAAAAATTAATGTTGAGGTCCTGTTTGATGCTGAGTATATTAGCTAACTCCGTACAGTTTTCTTTCTTCTAATGATGAGTTTAATGAATGAGTACAGAAATGAATACTCAGTTGTGTTTAATAATTATAATTTCTTGAACTAGCTCTATTCATTTCCACTTGTCTCTAGTTTCCCATCCCTTGTCCTTATGAATGGGCTTATGTTTTCCATGTAAAGAATAATGTAAATTGTATATTTTTCATGAAAATAATTATTACATTTATGTTAGCATGAGCATTTACCATTCTATGTTCATTTAACATAAGATGTTTTCTTTGAACTAAAGCCTAATGACAGTATAATTCAGTCTTTGTAATTATATAGTTTTTTAAAAATTTTTAATGTGGTTTTAATGCTTAGGCATTATTATTATTAAGGAGCCTGGATTATGGGGGGAAAAACAATGAATAATAAGTATTAGAAAACCAGTGTACATAGACTGACCAGATTTCTTGTCCTGGTAAAATAGTGTAGTATAATGATAGTCGATTCAGCTCAAGGCTCTAGAATGGGGATGCAGGAAACAGTTCACCTGGCAGACTTCAGGGCAGCAAAATGCATCATATTATTGTCTGTTGTGGTAGGCAGAATACTAAGATGGTTGTCTTTGAGTATGGTGACTTACTTCCAGCCAATAAGGTATGGCAAGTAGTGACGTTGTCACCGCTGTGATTAGATTATATGAGACCCCATCCTAGCTGACTTGAGGAAGAGTTTCTCCTCCTGGCTCTGAAGTGGCTATGTTGCTAATGGCCTGTAGGCAGAACACATCATGGGAAAGAAACATAAGGGGGCCTCTTCCGGCTGACAGTTCCATCGCTAGCAGCCAGCAAGCAAGGGACAACTTCAGTCAACATCACAATAAGGAACAGAATTTGGCCAACAACCACTTAAATTTGGAAAAGGACCCTGAGTTTCAGAAAGGAAAGCAACCTGGTCTACGTCTAGTTTGTCACCTTGTAAGACCCTGAATAGAGGACCTAAGTCCTGACCCCAAAGCTGAGAGATAATGGATAGACGTTGTTTCAATTAAGCTACCAAATTGTTGGTGGTGTGCTATGCAGCATAGAAACTAATGCATCTAGTAGTCATTTTAGAGACAGGGGAAGCATTTTTATCCAGAAAAAAAAAAACATCAAGAAAGGGCTTAGGCTAGCCTACAAAAAAAGAAAATAAAAACACACAATACATACACACACCCTAAGAGAAATACCAAGCGAAATTAGAAAAGAACTATAGAGTTACGTAGACTTTATATATTTGAGGGTTAAGAAATCTATTAAAGAGCTATTTAGTTGTTACTACAACATAGATAGCAAGCTTTTCTGTTAAAGGGCACTACTATTTAACATTAAAAAAAAAAAACCCACTGGGAATAGAAAGTTCTGGAAACCAAGCAGGAATAGCTACTCTAAGGAATTATTTTTTTAAACTTAGATCATGCTTTATTTAGGAAGGCAAACATTATTATTATTTTAATTTTGCTTTAAAACTATCAAAACTCTACACATTTCTTCAGAATCCTTCTAGAGTATTTTTGTGTGGGCGAGAGGTGGAGAAGTGTTTGCTAATTTTCTTTACCAAGTTAATGGACATGTTTTTATATCACAATACTCTGATGAGAATATCGTAGATTGAATATGTTCACACCTTGCTTATATCATTGTAAGATAATATTTTTCGAAAAGATTTTTGTAACACACATACATCAAGTGACATAAACAAATCCAGCCCTTTTACCAGTTATTTCACAACTAGGAATCTACCCTGGGGAAAGATCTCAGATGTGTAGAATTTCATTTGAAGTGCTGTTTATTTTCTATTATAGCAAAAATATTTCAATCAATCTAACCCTACTTGGTCCTTCCCTGCAGAGCTGTCTCTTCCTCAGCACTTCCCTGGCTCTAAGACGTGAAATTCATAAGCAGTGGATCAAAAATGAGGGAGTTCCTGCTCCCTGGATGAGGAAAAAAGAATGAGAATTGTTCTACTATTTCACATCTATTTCTACTACTAGCTTGTTTAAGCAGTTGAGCATCTAGGAAGACAGAAACAACTGAATAATTAAATCTAGCAGACTTCCACCTACTGCTTCTTGATCAAGTAATGCTGCATGTCTCTCCAAAACATGAACAAAGACTCCCACTGATAAAAATGCATCTGAAGCACAATATAAAGGAAAAAAAAAACTGTGAAACTTACTATTTTCCTTGAAAGCAAAATCAATCACATTTTCTTGAGAATGGAATAGCTCTTTAAATTTTTCCATCACTATGAATCTCAAACTTATTTCATAGTATTTCATGCATTCTAGCATTCTTGATTTTTTAAATCAAGATTTAATGATTTTTTAAAATTAAAATGTAAGCATTATAAATTATTTATTGGGAATTTAAGTTTATATGAAATATTGGAAAATATAATTTGTGGTTAAATATATTTATATATCAGATATAGATTTTTCATGTGATTTGAGTCAAATACATGCAACTTGTATAGAAATTCAAAGCTGGACAATGCTGTTATAGGGATAATTTTCAATTTGTTAAAAGGAGGTATGTGCATTCCTTGGTATATACACATGAAAATTGTCTGGATGGAAATAACTTATTGAACTATATATGTGTATCCCTCAAGTAAAAATAACTCTTGCTTTATTTACTCTAAACACAGATCACAAACACTTTTAACTCAAAGTTTTCAAATAATATTCCTTTTAAATTTGCCATTGAGATGGTGAGTACCATACATGTCCAACTGGTTCAGGAAAACATGGAGCTTATTTAAATATTCATGGTAGGGATAAAAATGCTCTTTGCCATTTAAAATTTAGACACAAGGCCTAGCTTGAACCGGTTGATTTATTCTTTCAAAGATGGGAATTAACATATCTATTAAATATTTTCTAAAGTCAATTCATTGCTTTATTTCTTCACTCGTATTTATTTAGACTCACCTTATATGAAACGGTTAGCTTCAGAAACTTCTTTATAGCTGAAGAGAAATAAGGTCTCTAGATATGCAATGTGTGATATCAATCTATTTATTAACTATGTTCTTTTTGAAATTGATAGCATATAATATCTTCTTGATTAAGCATTTAAAGAACACTTATTAATATTCAAGTCTCTTTAAGATTATGAATGTGCGTAACATAAAGAAATGATAAATATTTGAGCTGATGGAGATCCTAATTAACCTGATTTGATCATTATACATTGCATACATGTATCAAAATATCACTCTGTACTCCATAAATATGTACAATTATTATATGTCAACTCAAAATAACAGGCAAAGACAGCAGCTTAACTGCTTGTTTTCCACCCCTGCATACCTGTATTTAGGCTAAGGAAATGGTAATATTAATAAATGTACCATGTGCTCGAGATATATATTTTTTTTTCAAGCCTCTTCAAGAAAGAAAAAAAGAGAAAGCCTTATTTTTTCTAGAATGTTATTTTGAAAGAATCTGGACTGGGAACCTCCATCAGAATGTCTTAGCGCTTAACATAATTTGCATTTATACTTTTACTTGTTTATTATCTGTCTTCCCACTAGAGGGGCAGGGCCTTCTCAGTTTCACTAACCGCCACCCCCTCACCGCAGTTAGTAGATGCTCAAAAAAAAATTATTGTACAAATGAATTGACTAATTATACAATCCAACTTTTTGGATTCTGTGGGAAGTAATACGCTTTAACGAGGCCCACATCTCTGCAGAACTTTACTGCTCATGACACCTACAACAGAAAATTCCTGTCTTTGGCTTGTGAGTTTGTGCTTTGACTATGTACAGCCATCACGCTGCTGTGAAGTTGAAACATCAGACAAGTGCAGGGATCTCAACGGAGCCAGCAAAAACAAAACCCCTGTGAAAGCATTCTGGCTGCAACTTCTGGATTTACAATCAACTAGGTTTCATCTACACTGTAATGTGAGCAGCAGGTACCTCAAAGCATCAATTGTCCAATCGGGCCCCTGCGAAGATGGCAGGCAGCCAGCTGATTTCACAGAAAGTCACAGTGAGGATGATGCTAAAAGAAGAGTGAGTCTGTTGATAAGATTTCTTCTGTTTTCAACATATTCTACAAAAACATACTGCTGTTTTAAAGTTTGCATGCATTTTAACTACAAACTGCTGTTTCCATTAAAATTTCCTATGAGGGCACAGAAAGAACCCTGAAACATTTCATATGCAATAGTGGACTAAACATAATCTCTTATGCGATTGTACTTACCAGAAAATAACACAAAAAGGCAACATATAAATTTCACAATTTTGACCTTCCCCTATGCACGTAGCCACATAATTCTTTGTCTTGTTCTCTGGATTTCGTCTGTATGATAAGTATTGGATCTGAGATATTAGAAACCATCATTGCTAACATGAGAAAAAGTCAAACACTCCCAAACAACATTAATGGAAAGTCTATTCTTTAAATATATGAAAAAAATTATAAGTAGTAATACAACTATGACTTGTATTACTGTATAAATTTATAAATATGTGCTATTAAAGTGTGTGCACCTATTTATTATGTTCTCATATGTTCTAGGTATATGCTTTTAAATTAACATATATATGTTTGGAATCACACATGGAGGTTATTTATATTTAGAAGCTTTATATGTGTATGTGTACATATATCTGTGTTTAAATTATATAACATCCTTTCAGCAAAAAAAATAAAACCCATATTTTTCATTCTGTAATGTAATCATCGCCATTATTTAGTTAGGCTATTGTTCTAGTGGATTTCCTTATTTCTATACATTAAGGCCATTGAAAAATTATATGTCAGTTTTATAGGCAACTGTCAAATATGTGACCAGTAATACTTGAAAAGACATCTTTGGGAAAATACAAGAAAATGGTCTCCAAGGTCAATTAAGCAGCCATACCAATGACACTAAAATGGTCTAAACTCTCCCTCACTATTTCAAGTAAGTATTCTCCCAAAGACTAAGCTAAAATACTTTTTTTAAAAATTTGTATTTATGTATTTATTTATAGCAGTACGCATTGCTGAGAAAGCAGCAATTACTTATGAGAGTTTTTCTATTAGTGCTCGGTAAGATTGCAAAAACCCTGAAGGTGGGGAAGAAGCTGCGTTCAGTTTTGAAAGAAGTAATTCATGCAGAGAGAACTGGAAGTGCAAGGGCTCTGAAATCAGGCCTGATGTATTTGCGGTACAGCCAGGGACCCGGTGAGCAGGAGCTGATCAACAAGATGGAAAGGGTAGTGCACAGGAGGAGGAGAAACCGAATCATGGCGTTCTGTAGGCGATACATCCTGAGGTGAGACCGGGTGACAACATAGTGCTTTGAACAAAGAAGTGATAGGTAATCTGCCTCTGTGTTAAGAATAATCCCAAAGCCAGTAAAGTGGAGGTAGGGAAAACAGAATAATCCAGATGAGAGATTTATTTTCCAAATGGCTAGCCAGTTACTCAACAGCATTTGTTGGGAGAAAAATATCTGTATTTTCTCTACTGATATTTAATGCTTTCTTCCTTTTTACTAAGTACAATTATTATAATAAAGAAAATAGTTTGACACATATACGGATATATATATATATATGACCACACATTTGTATATATCAAATCAGAAATACATTTAAGTTTTATCAAGCATAAAAATCAATATCAGTTAAGATTTTGATTGTAATTATATTGAATTAAAAGGGCAGTTGGGTGAAAATGTCAGATTTATAATATTGAGGCTTGAAGAATAAATCATAATCAATGCTCTATTTTGCAAAGAACCACCAGAACAATAACTAACTTTTCTTCAAATCTCACTACATGACAGCCATCATTCTAATCATTGCATGCCTTAACTCATCATTCTAATCATTGCATGCCTTAACTATTAAATGCTGACTACAACCTCATTAGATAGCTATTACTATTACCATTATTCCCTTTTTACAGATGAGAAACTAACATGGAGAGATTAAGTGATTTGTCCAAGACCAGACAAAATACCTCTTGCAAAACATCTACTTAGTCTTATTTCTGTCATTTTATCTGATGTTTTGTTAATACTTATTTTCTCTTTCTTCTTTTTTTTTGCTATGTAGTTTTTTACCTCATAAAAGTTATCTGTTATTATTCTCTTATTCTCCTAGAAGTAATTTTATTTTATTTTTTTATTTTAAATTATGACTTATAGCTGTCTTTCTTGCTATAACTTTAGAACAAAGAATCTACTAATTCCTTGCTGTGGAAGATGACAACATCGATCAATTAACGAACACTTTCTTCAACCTCTCTTCCCTCATTCTTTATGTGATTAGTATATTCTGTGATTTTCATCATACTCACTAAAGATAGCTAATACTAGTTATTATTTTATGTTATATCATTCGCCCTTTTAGAGAAATAAGCTCTATTATCCATTTCTCAATGTAATCATCACAGTTATTCAGTTAAGCCTATATTTTAGTGGATGTGCTTTTCTCTCTATAAAACCTTTCATATCAAATAATATCAGATACAATGTTTTAACAAGAATAATTTGAAAATCCCACTCACATTGCCTTAAAATTTTAGGAAATTTATCTTCCATAGTCAGAGGCCCACACATGGTGCAGAATCCAACACCATTGCTTTGAACACCAGTCTTAATATCATTAAGGACCAGTGTAAGCTCTAACCTCAGACTAACAACAAGTAGCTGGAGAAATTCCAGATACCACAGCCACATGCAAAGGCAAGGAGATGAAGAGGAGAAAAAACAAAGTGAAAAAGAGAGTTTCTCTTTCTTCATTCTCTCTTAGGTATAGAGAAACTTTTCACAGAAACCATTGGCATACTTTCCTTCATATATTTTTGAAGGCCCCATGCCCACTTTTGAAATTTTACTGGGAGGAGAGCTAGAATGAGCATGTTTAACTTAGAGTAATTATCTGGGTTTTTGACTGTCTGGAATTCTATCAAAAATCCCCTAAATATTGTCCTTTCCACAAGTGAACTATTTATTTTGAATCTGTCTAGAACATTAATGAAGAACTATATTTCCTGTATTCTTACATAGTAAGTATATCTTTCTGATGCCTTTATATGTGAAACACAACTTCCTGAGTATACACTTAAGAATTCATATTTTCCTTCATGCTCTATAGACATTGTGCCACTAACTTCTGGCACTAAATAGTATCCTTTATATGTGTGCTGTGCCATGTTTTTATACTCCTTATCATTGCAGTATCCTCAGACTTCTGATTTCCTTGTAATTGAGTATTTTCTAATGCATGTTATTTCCTTTTGTGTTTTGTGCTTGTGTTTTGTCAGTTCATTCTATGGTCTTACAACTTCATCTTTTATCTCTTCTTTTGTGACTAACATGTCCTCTTTAATTTTCATGAAATAATAAATTATTACTTGCTGAAAATGTTATTCTGTCTCAAGGTATGTATTCTTCCAGAATGGATTGTTTTTTCAGTTTTTTGCAAACTATGTTTGCCCATTCTTCCTTTATTCCTTTCTATCACCTCTGTAGCTATCCACAAAGTTTTTACCTACCAATGAATTTTGTAGAACCTGAATATTTTTCATCTGTCTCTCTATTTTGCTTTGGCTAATTCCATCTAGGCAATTTTTTTTTTTATTTTGCAAAAAAATTGACTTTACAAAAAGGGGCAAGAAAACAAAAAGCATAATTTAGTTTATTTAGACACAGAAACATAGCACATAAATTGATTTTTTAAATATCTGGAGAGGACTGTCAAGAACTGTGAAAGATCTGAGAATTTATCCTGGTTGTAAGTCAGTTTCGTACATGCCAGCAAAGACACTGGCGTTAAAGGACTGTATTATGCATGGCATACCAGCACCACGAGCTTCACATTCTCCTAGGTCCCCCTTGCTCTCCAAGTCCCACAGGGCGATACAGAGGGTCGGCCTTTGCGGATGCTGCACACACAGCGGATTGTGTCACAGCTGAAGAAACCCAGGCTTAGGATATCCTCAATCATATAAATGTACTGCTCAAGCTTTGCCCAGATAGAGACATTATTTTTATTATCCTGGACAGCAAACCAATCTGCCCTCTGCCCTAGAAAGAGATACCATCTCTATCTTCTAAGACAGTGTGCTATGGAAGTATTCTTGGAATTCCAGGACAAAATCTGATACAAGATCTGCACAAATGCCGTTAAGAATTGTCTCTCAAAAAGGACATTGACTGAAGTGGCATCTATAATAGTTGATCTCTTTCCCTTAAGGTACATGATGACTTTAACACCACAGGGAATTTATTACAACATATTTTTATTTATTTTATTTCTATTATATTACTTTATTTTATTTTTACAGATTCATTTTGTATTTTTTTATTCATATTTCAGCATAATGTGGGGGTACAAAACTTTAGGTTATGTATATTGTCTTTGCCCCCCCACCCCCCTGTGTCAGCGCTTCAAATATGTCCATCCCCTAGACAGTGTGCATCACACTCATTATTACCTTTATTAAAGCAATGCTGTGATGACAAAGCTCCAAAACTCAGTAGCCTAACATGGTAGTTACAAAAATTATATCTATTGGTATGACACATGAAATCCAAAATGATAGTTCCAATTAGTGGGTAATTCTTCTTCAAGTCATGGTACAGTAAGTCTAGATTATCTATATTGTGGCTCTACCATGCTCATAGGATGTCTTCCAAGTTTACCGTATGGGTGGTCTCCATTCCAACCAGCTGAAAAGGGAAAAGATCTCAGTGGATCATTTTCGAGAGAGGTTTATGGTATAGCGGAGAAAAAATAATTTTATCTCCATATTTTTGAATTCTTAGCTGGGGTCTCCTGGCAAAAGATAGATCAACCATAAAAATAAACAAACAGAAGTTTGTTAATGTGTATACCTCCTGTATACATGGGAGATACACAGGGGTATGAATATATTTCAAAGAGGTGTCTTAGAGTTTGGGCTTAAACATGGTCTTCAACTGAAACAAAGAAAGAAGGACGTTGGAGTGGGAGCAATTGTGGGGAGGTGACCAGGAAAAGCACAGTGAACAAGGGTAGGATTTGTTGTCCAGATTTAAGTCTATATGTCCTCTATTGATTAGCTTTTCTAATGATTTGGAGTCATCCTGCTCTTCCTGGTACAAAGAGGAGGGCCCCTTTACAAATGGAGATTTGCTTTATAGATGTAAATTTCCCTTATAAAAGGGTAATTTCAAAGCCTCCCCCATGTCGTCAGATTCTCAAAATAATCCTTATGCCAAAAAGGCATATTTGGGGGAAGCATATCCTGGTCTACAATGGGCAGACCTGAAAGTGGCACACATCGTTTTATCTACAATCTATTGTCTACCTTGTGGTCACGTGGTCACATTTAACTGCAAGGAAGACTGGGAAATGTAGTCTAGTTCCGTGTTTAAGAAAAGAAACTGGTTTTAGTAGTTAACTTGGCAGTCTCTTACACATTCAACTTAGATAAATGAGCCCTACATTTAGGCTTTCAAAAACTCATCTCTAGAAAAATAATATCTAAAATATACATTGAATTTCATTTTGAGTTTTACCCTGTGTTTTGAGTAGATCTACTATGGTACAGAATTAACTCTACATTACTTTTCTGCTATTTAAATGTAATTTTGATGTGACACAAATATATTATTGGTTAATCCTTCCTTGTCAGATAGAGATTTAGAGGATTCCACAGAATGATTTAAATCCAGGTCCAATCAATGTTTATGAATGCACTACCACAAAGCAGCAGAAATGGAAAAATTGGGGTGTCGAAATGCTTGAACCAAAGAAATTGAAATAATTTTAAGGAACAGGAGTCTGCTTAAAAATTTTTTATTATATTTAGAAAAAAAATAAGAGAGCTGGTTTGGTTATAATGGTCCCAGATTCAGCTTATTTACCCATGTTGCATGCAGAGAAGGATTGAAAAAGTAAAATAATAGTTGGCAAGGTCAAACTCTGGGAGCCCTGGCCACACAGAGAGAAATAAAGAGGGCTTCTTACTAGTAAATGTAACTTAGTGAGAAATAAAAATGAAATCCTAAACCTCCCAACTGGCTAAACAGATCCCTTCTTGGACTAGGGGACCACAGGGAAACCTTAAAATTGAATTCCCAGACATGATGAGATGGGAGGTTGGACAAGCCTCATCATACCCCCTCCCTCGCTAACTGCCATTCCACTTTCTTCCCTAAGGGTTAAACAGAACAAGCCTTTTGGAAAGACTTTCTTCGCCACTGATTTCAACCAGCCACTAAAGCTCCTCCCTTTTTGTGGTTTTGGCGCAACTGACCAGCATTCCTCCCTGATAAGAGGCCACCAACCAAACCACAAAGTGGTTCTGGCCAGGCTATGAGGAGGACGCTCAGAGGGGGCTTTTGTGTCCTCTGCTTCACCTTTTGACATCAGAGGACCAAAGACTCCATCCTCAGATCATGCTAAGGCCACGAGTTTTGGAACATGGACCCATGAAGTAGCATGAAGCTCAACTGTGCATGTGCATGTTTCTCTTTTCATAAATATTCATATCCTCTCCCATAGCTTGTCAAATATGCATATTTGGCCACCCTGCTCAGCAGAAATTCCCAATCCCTGTACCATTTCCTCAAAGTACATGTTTCTGGATTTTGGCTGGAGGCTATGGTTCCCAGCTTGTCAGAATGGCCACCTGGAGGCTGCAACCCTTTATGAGAAATAAAACTCTCCTTACCAAATTTATGAACCTCGACATTCTTCACTTGACTGTAGATTACTTAGATCTTTGAACAATTTTATCAAAATCCCTCCTTCCTTGTGAGGAACTTAAAAGCAGACCAATATTGTGAGTAGAGAATAGCAGATTTTCCTGTACTCATGTCTATTTTACTCTAAATTAAATTTTACTTTTTTAACCACTTCCTTTTAGCTTCTCATGTTTGTAATCTCACTTTGATAACAGCATTGCGCAAGTGTGCTTTGTGCATGATCTCTGCTTTTATCTGTCTGCATTTTCTCAGCACTGTTCAGTGACCATTTTTTCTTGTTGCTATGTGCAGTTTCTATGGTATTTTTTGCCATTAATTTTGTTTCTCAAAATAACCTCCACACTCTCCCTTTGAGAAGAAGCATCACAGAATGAATAAACATTTCTAATCCAAGCTAATATGAGAAGACTTCCATCTTAAAAAATGAACAGGTGTCACTATTCCTCTAACTTATTTTGTTGAATGATACTACGGGAGATATTCCTTTTAATTATTTGATCTGTTACATAGAAATTTGGAGGAAGATAATAATTATATGTATAATTTTCTTTCCTCTCTCTGTTCAAAACCTGTTATATAGCATGCAGTTTCAACACGAACAAAAACAGCTACCATTTATTGAGTGCTTGCTATTTGGGGTTCAAGACCAATCATTCTTTTTTCTTCCACACCCGGGTTCTGGCTGACAAAATATACACATGAGGATCTCTAGCCAAATGAGAATTAAGTAGCAATTTTACTAATTTGTGTGAGCAACTTAAAATGCCAAATGCACACAATCTTTTACATGCTGGAATGAAGAATAAGACCAAGGGCTTAGATCAGGGTCCAAAGCAGCATCTTCTATCACAGGAAAACCCTCAATCCTGAATCTTCTCTACTGAGGTGGGCTGCAGGGAGAGCTGGGTCTGAAGAGAACCCAGCAGCCACAAAGAAGAGAATTATAAGACTCTAATATGCACACTGGACCCTACCCAGGTTTACTTGCGATAAGGAAGCAAGAACTCCAGGATGCTTTTTACATATCTTAGACTTCAGTAATAAAAAAGAAAGAAGATGTTTGAGATGGAATAACCCCTATTAACATGTAAAATGCAGCCCAGCAATGTCAAGCACAGCCTAATTAGATTAGTGACTGTGATGGTTAATTTTAGATGTCAACTTGACTGGATTAGGGAATACCCAGAAACCTGCTAAAGCATTATTTTGGGATGTATCTCTGAGGGTGTTTCCAGAGGAGATTAGCATGTGAGTCAGAGAGAAGTAGGTGGGGAAGATCCCTCAGTGTGAGTGGGCACCAGCCTATCTGCTGGGCGTCCAGAGAGAACAAAAACAGGAAAGGAGAATGTGTTTTCTCTCCTCTCCTTGTACAACAACTCCAGGATCTCTGATCTGTGTGCTCCAGAACTCACACTAGCAGCTCCCCGGGTTCTCAAGCTGTTGACCTCAAGCACCATCAGCTTCCCTGGTTCTGAGGTCTCTGGACTTGGACTGAGCCATGCATACAACCAGCATCCAGGGGCCCCAGCTTTCAGAGAGCCTGTCGCAGGACCTCTCAGTCTTCATCATCCCATGAGCCAATCCTCCTAATAAACCAATGAGATATTATTGGAGGACTGTCTGCCCACATTGAATATGTATATTTTTAAAAGTAAGAAGATAGAAACAAAAACTTGTGTTACTTCATCTATTATACCTCCAGTTTCAAAAAGGTGTTCTAAAGACACCATTCACTGTCTCCAGCCTGACTCAGAATTTTCTGTAGTAATTCAGCGTCTTTTCTAGGAATGAATGCTGTTCATTTCGCTAGCAATTATCCCAAGATTGAAAACCATGTTCGTGCAAAAATTCTTTTAGTAGGTACATTCAGTCTTTTAAATCCCAACAACAATTTAACTCAGTGTTTTCCTTCCTTTTTCTGTCCTACACTCTGGCCGTCCTAGACTATGAGCCTCCAAGTGAAATCTGAACAATAATGTCAGAAAAATGTCTCTTATTCAAAAAAGCACACAGTGCCCAGTACATAAGAAGTTTTCAGAATGGATATATTAAGTGACAAAAATTAACATCCAGTAAATGTCTTGCTAGTTTGTTTTCTAGCTATTTAAGAATGAAAGCAAATGAGTACCATGGTGCTTATGTGGGTTGAGAGAGTTGTTGGTTAAAACAAATATTGTATGTGTGCTTCATTCAATCCACACACCTAATCATCTCAAGACATTCTTCTGTTCTTTTATCTATTTATTATCTGTCAACTCAAAGTACAAGTATTGAATTCAAATTGTCAGAGAAGCCACCATATCAAAATTTTGTGATTTTCTCCATTGACAATGTGATTTAACACAGCAAACTTCACCAGATCAGACCTGACCAACTATGGGTACAGTGGTCCATATACATTTCTGTTGTATTTTTTTCAAGTAAGACTAGCATCATACAGTTCTTATCAGGCCTATTAAGACATTAATGATTATGACACCTATCTGATCCATGCTATTTACCCCCTAGAAAATTATTCACCACGTATTATCCCTCATAGGGGAGATATTTGTAATGTTCATTTTTCATTTTCCTGAAGTTAGAAATGGCCAAAACTTATATAATGTTTCATATTTTTAAGCAATATTTTATAGTGTCATAAGATCCAATAAGGTAATGATTTCAGATTATAGTGATTTAGTCATTCATACCTACCTAAGAACACAAATTGAGTCTTTTATGTGACTATATTTTATATCGCTAAGGTTAAGGAATATCAAGAGGCCCTTTGACTCGGTTTCACGCTTAAAGTGTATTTGACTGTTTATTACTTTTTTCACCATCCATTTTCCCATTCATTCAACACTTGTCAAGAACCAGCAATGCGGTGCAGGAGAAGCCATAAAGACATGTAAGAATCAATATCTATCTTAAAGAAACTTACAATCTAGTATGAGGGACACAAATTGTAACAAGTGTTTGGGTAGTCATACCCAGAATATTAAAATATTAAATATTAAGGAACTTAAATTTTGGGGGGCTGGTAGGGATAAGAGACTAGGAGAGTCAGGTGTCTGTTGAACATCAATACTAAACCATACAAATAACAGAAAAAAAAAATAGAAGATTTAATGCACTGAAATGTATGTCAACCCTGAGTTACGGTAACTGATACAAGAAAGAGAAAGGGATTAATTTATTCAGAAAATATGTGTGAGTCCTTCCAAGGACATTTTCCCATTGCAATAGAATGCCACTTTCAAACCAGCAAAGATGAGTTGTTTACATGTGAATCTGGTTCTGTCAGCAGGCTTTTCATCAACCAAGTGGGTAAAAAATTTGAGCATGAGAGAAACCTAGCCTTGCCGTTATTAATTTCCTGAATCCAGCAGTGCCTAAAGGCATAGACTATAGACTTCCCAGTTCCATAAATCAGCAAATTTTCTGTTATACTTAAATTTGACTTTTGTTAATTGACTTTAAAAAATTATTTAGTAACACATTGGGACTACATGAAGATTTTAAGAACATAAAACACCGTGGAGACTATATACAGCATAAGACTGCATCCTTGCTGAAGACTATGGGGAGGAGATTTTCCGTGACATGAGAGAATGGAATTGGAAGAAGATTGGAGAAGATATCTTCATATTGGTGCAGATAAATGTGTTTGTAAAAATGTATTCTATCTTGTCAGACTTTTGTCTACTAAGATGTTTACAGCCAACAGAATGTCTTCAAATTCTTAATTCTACATGTTGAATTAAGCTTTGCATTTTCTCCATTACTCTGTGACTCTAGAAGGTTCTAGGCATAGATAGTCTGATTCTGATGTGCTTGAAGAAGATCTAGATGGAAAAATCTTACTGGCAGTTGGAAATGTAGAATCTGGGCCTAGGAAAAAAAGCTTAAATAAAGGGAAAGGAGAGTTCATTCTGAGGAAGAAATTAAATGTGTTTATTTATGAAAAGATTTTAGTACAGTGCCTGGAAGAAAGTAAGAACTCAACTAATAGTACAAAGATGATTATGAGTCAATCAGTAGAAAGTTATTAGTGGTAAGGAATCGAGAACCTTTAAATCTGTATCTTAAAGTTGTTTAAAATTGCATTTGTATGTTAAATGAGTCTACACTTTCATTTACATAGTGACTACCCTAAAGTTAATGTGTAAAACAAATATAAACTCATAATTACTAGGGTATACACATATATCACATATATGTTTATATGTGTATTTACATATTTTTGCAACGATTAGAATGCTGGTAATGGCTTTGAAAGTAGTTATTATCTCCTAAGCAAGCTACAGTTAATTTCCTTTTATAGGACATTAATATGTTGGATTAGATCTTTCAGGTTAGAAATTTCTAAATGTTCAAATGAGGGTCCAAAGCTTGTTTTTTAACTCTGAAATACCAAGTATATGTTTGGAGAAATCCTCCATGCAAAAGTCACCCTTGCCTCTTGGCAATTGCTCTTCCAATGAAGGAAATAATTCATTGAACAATAAAAGCAAATCTATTTTGAAAAAATATATAAAAACAATAAAAATACACTACATGATTCCTTTCACTACAAATGCAGGTGCAGGGTCTGGAGAGATTTGTGTATAGTATCATGCTACATGAAAGAACCAATAAAGTAGCTCCAAAATAGCATTCCCTCAGCCATTTCGTTCTTACTAAAAGACATCAGTTATTAAAAACTTAGTATGGGGTCAGGGTTTTAAACACATCATCTTAATGGCAACCTGAATTGTTTGGTGAGAGTCTTTTCCTTATACAGAGTGAGGAACCGGGACTCTCAAAGGCTAATATACTTCTCCAAGATCACATGTGTTCTGGGTGGAGGAGTCAACATTCAGAATCAACTACACTATGATGTTTTCTAGATACGTTTGTTTTCAGACTCTTACAGGCTTTCATTATTTCAGATTTTGTTAGTAGTAATAATAGCAATCGTAATAATATTAATGATGATGGTAGCAATAGTACTAACAAAAAGTAGTACCAGGCGATGTCCAAAATGCTTCCTATACATTGTGTCACTTATTTTTCCTAGCACGCCTATGACGAGTGCAGTACTACCTCTTGTCACTTAGCAGATGAACACACTAAAGGAACTTAACACATACAGTGGCAGGACCTGTTCAACTGTCTCCTTAAATAAATCACATTAGCTCTCAGAAGGCTATAAAATCAGCCATTTTCCGCGTACAGTAGAATCCATCCAGAAAACTAGGCACTGAAGCTTCAAATTAGTCTTTCCTTGTTTACCTTAAAAGTCACTTATAAAATACAGTTTTTATGATAAATATTATGTTGAGATGCTATGTATATAAATATGTCTTAAAATTTATTTCAAGAACCTTTGTAAAGAAGACGTCTCAAATTTGCTAAATGGTAAAAAAGTAAAATGTTTTCAAAGTTTATGCTAAAATTGGACACTTTTCTCATTTTATTTAGGAGAGTTCATTTACCGGCAACATCTCACAGAAGTAATGCATTTAGAATTTTTAAATTTTGGCATTGCAAATTGTAGGATTTGTTTTTTAAAGGGAAAAATAAATTCCTATTTTTCAAAAATATTACTTCATTAACTCGACAGTACTCTTTTTGCATGTCAAAATAGCCATAACTCAGAAATAAAGTGATAAATAAATATTGATAAAGCACTTGGTAATATATAAAATTATGGTAATTCCAGAAGGCCTGCTTTTACAAGCACTCTAATACATGGAACATTTCCAAGAAGTGTTCTGAAGTCTAATAATTATCGTCCCAGATGCCGGGCTGTGTCTGCGTGGGACGAGCTGACGGCGCTGTCACATCCGACAGAGTTGCCAATCTGAAACCAACTGTGACTCCTCTCTGTACACTGCTCTCTCTCTGGGGCATTAAAAAAATCTTAATTAGCTTTTGTTTCCAAGCGGGGCTTCATTTTTCATGATGTTACTTTCATTCTGCTAGGATTATTAGATCCAATTGACCTTGACGTTTCATCTATTACAATAAATGCATATGTTTATGCAATATCTAAATTCAAGTTATTAATCTAAGATAAAATCAGAGGTTTATTAAAAACACAAATGTCCCTTTAATACTGACACATGAGTTTGCTATATGCAATTCAGAATCATGTTGTGAAGGAGATATGATAAATTTATAAAAAGCCAACCTAGTCTTGAAGACTTGTCATGACCTAAACATGTTGTTAACACACAGAGATAGAAGAAAAGGTGGATATGATATTATGAACCTATACTGATGATACGATTCTTGCATGAGTTCTATATTTCCATAGTGGCAAGACAAATACTTAAGAATATGCTCTACTTATTCTAGAGCAAATTTAGAAAAATTACAATAAGATGTACTCCAAAGTGCTTTGGGTTCCCAAGGGGGAAAACATTACACCAGTGGGAAATATTCATGTATTTTTCAGAGCCCAGAATTTCTGAGTAATTTAACTTAAATGCATTTATCACACAGTGTCAACTTCAACTTACTTGAAAATTTGTCACACAAGAAATTTCAATTTGGGAATATATCTTCACTTAAGAGTTTGGGATCAGCTGAAATGTATCAGCAGAATCAACTGCCAATGGAATGAAAGGGCCGATTATCATTTACCTTCACAGATATTAATAGTGTGTTTAACAAGGAACAATATGCATCCTCCTTTTAGCGGAGATGCTGCTTACTAATGACACCTCATTGCTTCACACAGCAGGGGCGCTCATTCTAGTTGGGCGTAAACGACTGAGCTAACATCAGTTTTTAAGAATGTATGTTATCATTATTCACTACAGTACTGCACTGAAGCTTCTCTGGGAGACAATAAAGAACGAAATGTATATTTTAAAGACTCTCATTTTCCCCCTAAATGCTTGAATTAAGCCGCAGTCTGTGGCGTTCAGAGAATTGAGTTATGTCCTAGAGCAATGATTCTTTCAGAGTGTATCACGCCTGCAGATTGGGCTCTGATTAGCCTCTGAGTTTTCTAATACAGCCTATTGATTTTCTGCTACTGTAGCTGCCTTTGGATTTTGTGTGCTGGCACAGGGGTTCTATCTTTTGCATGAGAGGATGATGAATGGTTGTCTGGGAGGCTCTGAGCACATACTTATTTCCTCTTCAATAAGGACACCCGTCAATATCATTTAAGCAGAGAAAAACACTGAGACAACTCAGCACACTTATGGAACCATTTGGATTTTCTTCATATTCATTGTTGATTCTAACTATTAAACTGTGCATACAATATGGAAAGTGTGCAATCATTCAATACTTTTGTATTCCTTTACCCTTATGGTGGGGAAAAAAATAAACTTTGTTGTAAAGGTAAAACTGTGTCTTTTATGAAAGTCTATTATGAAAGCCATTTCATTTTTACTTTCTGTTGGGCACAACATTGATTTTAAATGCAGACTGGTACTAAGAAATAAACCAACACTCAGAACCTATTTTAAAAAATTCTCCTTGTAAATGAAAGTGCAAAATCACAATTATTTGGAACTTCCTAAACTTTACATTAAAAAAAGGGTAATTTCAATGCTAACTGACACTTATTTTTTTTTTTTTTCCAGTAAGAATACCAGATTGTCTTAGATTGGGTTCACTACCAGCAGAGTCTGAAAAAATGGATGCTTGTACAAGTGATGTACTCAAGTGGTCTCAGATGACACCTGTAACCAGTAGGTGCAGGTGGACTGGCCTCAGCCTCATAGCACAGAGAATCCTGGAGTGGAAACTGTCCCACTTTGAAGCAAGGGGCCAGCCTGGTTTTCACCCTTGGCAGTAAGTCATTGGTGACAGGCTGCCTGTGTGGTGGAAGAGGAGCATGGTTTCCCTGACATTTCTGTGCTCAGCAGCTCCCTGTTGCCAAGGGCAATACTCTAGGGAGGGGACAGCTGTGGGTTGCTAGCAGCCAACACGAGCAGCTGAGGGATGGGTGGATCTGCCTGCCAGGGGGTCTGGCCGGGGAAGCAACAGTGCCTGCTCTACAGGTCACCTTCAGAGCCAGCATTCTGGTCTGACTTGCTCCCACGAAGATATAGAGAGATTGAACAACACACCCAATCCGTTTAAAAAGGGGACCTGTGAAACTGACGTACAGTCCGCTTACCAAAAAGGTCATCTGTGGTTGTGGTTTAGCACATAAACTGACCAGCAAAAATGAGAAATTTTTTTTGTAATTTATAGATGAAAACTCGCAGGGTATTCTACCTTAATTGAATTCACATGTTTACACCTGTTTCAGATTTTTTGTAATTCGAATATTCAGTGCACTACAAATATAAAATAATTGCATTGCTGGATTACTGTTATTAATTTTTGCTCTCCCAAACAAGCATATTGTAGTGCTGTTTAATTGTTCTATACAAAAAGAAAATACAAAATAACTCACTTCTATTTTTCTCAATTTTATCTGAGAGATGAAAAAGTGGCTCAAAATAAAAGGTATTAAGTATGGCAGCAATGGGAATTTACTTAAATTTTTATAAATCTCCAAAATTCTTTATGGAACAATTAATGTATAGTGATTGAAAGTTTGAACTGTCATTCTGTAATATCACAGTCCTTACATGGTACATGAATCTGAGTTATCCCACACATAAAATCAGCCTCAGAATAAAACTATATATTCTAAGGAAGAGATGTGAAACTACTTTTAAAATAATCCGGATATTTGGTTTCAAATGCATATATATTTATTTGGAGGTATTATTTTGCTTCATGGAGAGTTGTTTTTTTAGTGAAAACCTAACCCCATGTCATTATTTTTTCTCAATAACTAGTTTTAGTTCTCTTTTCAGCTACAAACATGGTATTATTGTTTGTTCTCAAATTATTAGAGTAAGTCTTTTGCACATGCTCTTTAAATATGGTATTGGTGTCAAATATCAGAATACAAAATTGCTGGCTATTGTAAATGATAGATTCTGGAGTAATTTCAAGTCACAACAGGCTAATGGATAAGCCTGGGTCTTTAGATTTTTCTCCAAGCAGATGACTCAAGTGCATACATTAATATCAATCCCTTTTGCCTTGGCTTCTTGGTATTTATGCTACACAGGAATCTCTAGTATTGATTGCAAGTCATATGAAGTTAGACTGATATGCTTCCTTCCATCTTCTTTCCAAAAATAATTATGCCAGAAATTCAAGGTTAATGAAGCAAGCTCGTTATAATGCAACTCTTCTGGGCATTCCTTTCACTTTAGTTAAGTAATGGAGGAAATTAGACAGGTGGAAGCACGCAATGTGATTTATGCACACACACTCTCAGGCTGAGTCCACGTCAAATTACACAAGTAGGTTAGGAGTAAAAGTTCCTGTTATGATCACATGCAATAGTCCTTGCAACCTAAAACGGACCTTCTATTAACACCAAGAAATTGTTACTTCAAACTCTGACTTCAGTTCCCATTTGAAATAGAAATGACAGTGTCTGCTGAATCAACTGTTCAATCTTACAAAATTAAAAATGGTAGGGTGTCAACTAGTCAGTCTTATTCTTTGTGAGCTATTAGGTCATTAAATATGAAATGTCTGATTGTGAATCAAAAGTGTAGCTTATGATAGTTCAAACAAGAAGCAGTACAACTAATCAAAGTGGGCAAACGACATGAATAGAAATTTTTCAAAAGAAGATATAAGAATGGCTAACAAACATGAAAAAATGCCCAACATCCCTAATCATCAGGGAAATGCAAATCAAAACCACAATGAGATATCACTTAACTACACTGAGAATGGCCTTTATCAAAAAGTCCCAAAACAACACCTGTTGGCATGGATGTGGAGAGACAGGAACACTCATACACTGCTGGTGGGACTGCAAACTAGTGCAACCCTTGTGGAAAGCATTATGGAGATACCTTAAACAGATTCAAGTAGACCTACCATTCGTATAAAAGCGGCACAAATTTTGCTGGGTGTGTATCACTTATATATAAAAAAAAAAAAAGTGTTATCCCATTATTGGGCATGTACCCAAAGGAACAAAAGTCATTCTATAAAAAAGACATCTGGGCTAGAATGTTTATAGCAGCACAATTCACAATTGCAAAGATGTGGAAACAACCCAAATGCCCATCAATTCATGAGTGGATTAGTAAATTGTGGTATATGTATATCATGGAGTATTACTCAGCTATAAGAAATGACGGTGATATAGAATCCCTTTTGTTCTCCTGGAGAGAGTTGGAACCCATTCTATTAGGTGAAGTATCCCAAGAATGGAAAAACAAGCACCACATGTACTCACCAGCAAATTGGTTTCCCTGATCATCACCTAAGTGCACATTTGGAAATAACACCAATTGGGTATTGGACTGAGGTGGGAGGAGGGGGGAGGGGATGGGTATATACTTACATGATGAGTGCGATGTGCACCGTCTGGGGAATGATCACGCTTGAATGTTCTGACTCAGGGGGATGGGGGGTGGGGGGAGGGGATGGGCGTATACCTACATGATGAGTGCAATGCGCACTGTCTGGGGAATGGACACACTTGAAGCTCTGACTTGGGGGGATGGGCGGGACATGGGCAATATATATAACTTGAACTTTTGTACCCCCATTATAAGCTGAAATAAAAATAAATAAATAAATAAATAAAATGTAAAACTTTACAGGAGATATTCTCTGTATTATTGGCTGAAAATAATCATGATAAATTATTAACTGCCTATACATATGGCTTAAAGTGATAAAAATACCCCTCTTATATTATAATCTGCAATCCAGAAAAACAGAAACCTGATAAAGTCTTTAGTTGAGACTAATAAAAACAGCTGCTATTTGTGAAGCCAACAGTGTTCATAACAATGCCCTTTTCTTGGGAGAATAAGCAATAATCTTCAAGAGTACTGGAACTGTTTTCTTAAACTTACAGACATCTATCTTTGATGATTAACTCCTGAATTTTTTAAGCACTTTGTGCAATACCATAAGAGAACATTGTTTTACAAGGAATAGTTTCATTGCCCGCAGAAAAATTTTATGATGTGTCTTAGTAGTAAGGATTTAAGTACGTATTGATAACATTTCTAGAATAAACTGAAAAGGCAATTAATACTAATGCAGTCAAAAGTGTACTTGGCAGTAGTTGTTTATAGACAAGAAAACTTGCACTATGCTTAAAAGTTAATGACAGGAATGGCTTTAAAAGAGATGATTTCATTCTGAAAAACGGAAAAGAAGAAATCCATTCATGAGAAATGCACTAACGTTTACTAGAGTGCCACAACAGAAAGGGCCCTAGTGGACATGATTAGCCTTTATCTGAAGCAGGACTTATAATAACCTCAGCTTCGTCTATTATTTCTTTCATTCATTTCTCCATTCATCCATTTACTTATTTATAGCAGACCTTTTTCAGATGAAAAATAGCTCAGTGATGGCTAGAATCAAAGAACTTATAACATGTCACCAGGAGTGGCCACTAAATCTGCAGAGTATAGATTTTGGCGGCAGGTAAGAAGCACCTATACCGTAGTTTCTTTAAAAATGAAATTGGATAAAGCCCCCAAAAGGAGGGGGAGGATGAGTGAAACCAAAAATACAATGCCTACTGATTGATGTACAGGAAAATTTGCTTCTGCTGAAGTTGCAAGTATCAGGTAATTTCTGGAAGTTTAAAATTTTCTCCGCTCTTAGTTCCTTCCCCCTACACCCACAGGAAGCTCTGTGTTCGTCTGGCTGACAAATGCAAGCAGCACATGTAGATGCCAAATACCTGGAAGCACATGTCAGGCATGATCATCACCAGCCTATGCTACATGCCAATTTATTCCACGGGGGCTGGGATTATGTGCATGTTGTTAGTCAGTGGTGCCAACAAATCACGAGTAGCGCACAAATAGTAGCAGAGGCCCTCTCCCATATAATCACACATTGCAATATATGGCTTTGTTTGTTTTTAGTTTACATACCTTGTCTTTCCGAAATAGGTTTATATTTATCTAACAACAACAAGAGAAAGATAAGGAGCCTGTATCGGATCATACATCATTCTGGGACGCAGTCCCAGAAATTATATACTGAAACTGAAAATCTGTTCCCTGGCTGTAATTTCCAGACAGTCAAATGGGCAGAACTTCAGGTTGTTATTCATTTACTTATTAAATGCCAAATCAGGAGCATCACTACCCATCTTTTAAAGATCATCCTCTAATATTTAGGTACCAACTCACTGTTGCCCTACCCATACATGCACTTTCTTTCACACAGGTACACACATCTGGAAGAACCCTCCCCTGGATTCAGTGCTTCTTTTAATGAATAAATAATTCATGCACTGCTACTGTCTTTGTGAAGTTTTTTTTTTTTAATTGGATAATATTCTGAATGTTTTCATATCACCACCTATTCTAGCTTTCAAAACTCGTATTTGGCGTTTTGCTAAATTTGCAAATTATGTAAATATAATGGGTTTTGCTATATGGATTTACATTTGTGACAGTTAAACTCCTCAATTATCAACACATGTATAATTCTTCATTTATCAAAATTTCTATTTTCATTTGCAGAGTCTGAAATCAAGGTGTTTAAAATGGAAATAAGCTAGTTGATTTCCTCCGAAATATTTACAACAGATTTTGTACTCATTTCACTTGGACATCAAGAAATCTAATAAGCTGATTTGATCACTACACATTGTATGCTTGTATCAAAACATCGCATATACTCCATAAATATATATGACTATTATGTATCCATAATGATGAAAAATAAAAAAATAAAGAAAGCTAATAAAGAATTGCAAAGCTTAAAAGTATCAGAGAAAGCAAACCAAGAGCAGTGAATCAATCAGCAATATCTCTGTCACCTTATTATTGTTCTTTTATTCTATCAGTTTTAATTTCTCAGCTCACATATCATGTATCTGACCATGAGTTAGTTACTTAGTGTCTATTAGCATTAAATTCTTCATCTAAGCAGATTACATAATAGGGTTGACGGAGGACTAAATTAGATAGGACATGTGAAGTAGCAAACATATTGTAAACTTTAATAAATGCTGGTTAATATCTTTTATATCTCCTCTTCTTCATATCAATATTTAAAACCCCCCTCCCCAAAACATATGACCCTGGGTCCAGTGTCATAATATGTGTTTGTTTTTTAAGTCTAGATTTGTGCACTCTTCTACAGATTCATTTTCCTAGTTATTAGTAAATGGCGCTATTGACTAATATACAACCATACTAAATTTACATGTAAAATTGTTAATTGATGTGATTCAGACTTATTTTAAAATTTATAACCCCTCGCCCTGCCCTTTTTTTCCCTCCCTTCCTTCCTTCCTTCCTTCCTCTCTTCCTCCCTTCCTCCTTCCCTTCCTTCCCTTCTTGCTTTCCTTCCTTTCCTTCCTTCCTTCTTTCTGTTCTGTTTACCTTGTGACTAGCTGCAAACAACCACGTGGGCTCTATCTGAATGTAAACAACTCCAAATGCTTTTCTCTCCATGGCTTGAGAGTTCTTAGTACCTGCAGGAAATGGCACCCTGAGCAGACAATAGACAAAGTTTTTACTCTATATCAAGGTGATGTTAAAGGTATCTATATCTGAAATGGAGTCTTCTAGACTACAGTGCAACTGTAAAAGACAACCTGTATTTCAAAGGCTAAGATTATATATTCTTTCCTTAAACAAAAGTCACGATCTAAATAATATCACTCGCTTAAAAGAAAAAACATACACATTCTTCTCACCAGCACTTAGAACATTCTCCAGGATCAACCATATGACAGGCCATAACACAAGTCTCAACAAATTTTTAAAAATTGAGAGCATATCAACTATTTTTTTATTCCACAATGGAATAAAACTAGAAGTCAATACCAAGAGGAACTTTGGAAACTGTACAAATACGTGTAAATTAAACAACATGTTCATCAGTTACCACTGGGTCAATGAAGAAATTAAGGTAGAAATTTAAAAATTTCTTGAAATACAACATACCAAAACCTGTGGGACACAGAAAAACCAGTACTAAGAGGGAATTTTATAGGAATAAATGCCTACATGGAAAAAAAAAAACTGGAAGATTTCAAACAAACAATTTAATAATAGACCTCAAGGAACTAGAAAAACAAGAACAAAACTGAACCCAAAATTAGCAGAAGAAAAGAAAATAAACATCAGAGAAGAACAAAACAAAATGGAGACTAAAAAGACAACGCAAAGGCTTGATGAAAAAAAATGTTATCTGTTGAAAATTTCCCAGAAGTGTTGTACTCCTTGATCATAAGACATACCCTGCCCTGAGTGCTGGTAGAGGAGCCTGGTTTTCTCCTTTGTTAGAAACCCAGGCACTTCAGAGATGGTTTGCAGTATGTAGTAAAACAACTTTGACACAATGATGTGCTAAACAGCAAAATAAAAATAATAACAATTGCTCTTTACTAAGGCTTTCCTGTGTGCCCATCCTTCTTGAGTATTTCACATGCCTTACCGTTTATGAGTTCTGTTATAATTTCCTTTTTTACAGGTGAGGCAACTGTGATAAATTAGCTTGGTTAAAGGTCATAAGGTTACTAAGAGATCTAGTCTAGAATGGAATCAGATCTGGTTAATTCAAAGTCTGTCTGGTCAACAACTTAATAGACTACCTGTTCATTCTCTATTAACTTCAACATAGTAACAGTTTTCTATTACATATATCAGATAATTAATTAATCAGTCTTACTTATCAGTCCCAGTGATTTGGACATTTATATCTATTATTATGTGCTTCTTCATCCTCTATTTTCCTAGTTAGCTTTTTTTACATACATGGGATTTTAATTTGGTTTCCTTGTGTCTTGCTCTGTTGCCTGGGTACGGGTAGAATGCAGTGGCATCATCATAGCTCACTGCAGCCTCAGACTCCTGGGCTCAAGCCATCCTCCTGCCTCAGCCTCCCGAGTAGCTGGGACTACAGGGACAGGCCACCACAGCAGGCTAATTTTTCTATTTTTAGTGGAGACAGGTCTCTAGCTGAGGCTGGTCTCCAACTCCTGATATTAGTCAACTGTAGAATTAAAAATTACATAGGATAATTTCGATCATTTATTAAGTTACTTCTTCAGAATTAAAACTTGTCTGATTCTAAGAAAACAAGATAAAATTATTTTGCCTTTGCTGTTTTATTCTTCATTCACAAATGCTGTAATTACTGAGCATCTGCTATATGCTTGGCATTGTTTTGACCCACATCTTCTCAGTATATTTTAATAATGAATAGGTTACAATGCAACAAGCCAATTTATAAATAAAAGTTAATTGAATAATCTAAAAAGCATACTGGGATATGTTAAAGGCAGAAAAAAACTAAATCAAATTTAGCATTTGTATGGGTTCAAGATGTTAATGATTATTTTATCACAATTCTAAAATGCATTAAAATTCCACTTGCTGAATCATTATGCTTTGCTTGGCGATTACTCCATAGAGCCCTTTGTGTACTATGTTTATAATGTCAATGATTAGAACCTAAATGTAAGAAGGGAAATATCTATAAGAATTAATAATGCGCCAAAAATTATTATTCTAAATATCAGCAGTTGCTTATAAGATGGAAAAATAGAAATAGTAATTGGCACTGGCTAACTAATAAAAGAAACTGTTAAAATTCTGATTCTCTGTTGGAAAAGAAAAATTAATCTGTCATACTCCCATGTGTTAATTTACAATCCTAGTATGAAATTCAATATTGAGCACAGCAAAAGATGAAATTTTTTTTTAAAAAGTTTAAAAGACACTCAACAAACTTCATATTAACCTTTTTAAAACCATGAAGTTATTTTATATAATTTTATTTGACTACATAGTGTTTATTTTGTCAGACAACTTCAATATAACATTGCTAAAGGAACAAATTATATGCCAATAATTGTTTCTACAACCCATTTGGGATGTCTAGAGCATCATGAGTATTGAAATGTTTTCACATGTGTATACTTCATTTCTCCCAATGTAGTGAAACTCTCATATAAGCTCACTGAAGCCAAAAGCAATGGATAATACTGCACTATTTATCTACTATGTAATCTCACCTGCATACCATTAAATAACTTCTGGCTTATTATTAAATCCTTGCTGAGGTATTTTTCTTTTCTTTAAACTCTCACCTGGGTAAAATGAAGTCAGGAAAGCTGCATTTCTTCCTGGAGGCTCTGGGGAAAAACCCATTTTCTGCTCATTTGGGTCGTTGGCATAATTCAGTTTCTCGTGGTGGAAGGACTGAGGTCCTGGGGACAGTTTGTTGTTGCCTGTCAAGTGGAGGCCACCCTTAGCACCAAGACACCTCTCTTTGGTGCTTGTCATCGCCCCCTAAATCTCAGGACCAGCAAGGAGTCACTGAGTCCTCCCCACTGCAGTAGTTCCCGACCACGCTCCGTGTGGTAGAATCTCTCTCTCTGACCACAGCCGGGCAGGTGTCTCCTCTTTTAAGGAGTCATGTGATTAGATTGGGCCCACCTGGATAATCCAGGCTACTCTCCCAATGCCAACCTATTAATCTTAAATACATCTGCAAAGTCCCCGTGTCTATGTAAGGTGACATATTCACAAGGTGCAGGGATTAGAGTGTGAACATTTTTCGGCGGGGGCATTATTCGGCTTACCATACTCATTAACAATCTAAGTAGCCCAGTGGTAAAACTAATTCAAACTAATTCAGAGAGGCACAGGAGAGACTCATAAAATCAGAGAGAAAAAGACTGCTGAAACAAATTTACACAGATGGATACAAAACAGGTAATGTATTACAAGGCTCAATAAAGCTATAACATTTGGATTTATCTCTGCTAGTGGACAAAATTTATCTGGTCTTTAATAAATGGAAATTATTTGCTCCATATCAATCTATTATAAAATAATATATAACTGTAGAATGTAGGTTTTCTACAATCAATAGTAAATAGGTCAAACAAAGCTGTATATCTTAGAGTCAAACTTTATCATGCATATAGGATTTTTCTTTTGCTTATGTCAAGGCTTTTTGGCTGTTCACAAAGTGAATCACATCAATGGATTATTACCAATTTATTTAGAATGGCTCTAAAAATTAATATCTCCTATTAAGGAGTAGATATAAAGTAGGATAAGCAATTGTTTAAATTAACTATAGTCTCTTTGATAATTATCTGGAACCAGAATATATGGATAAATTATATGCACATGTATATAGTATATATATTCACAATGTATTTTAACATATATATACACAGAGATAATATAGGGACATTTGTGTATCTGTATATTTATAAAAACATATTTATATAAGTATTTGCTACTCTACAAAAAAGAAACAAATTAATACATGTAATGCACAGGGAATGTTTTCCTCAGTCTCCTCATATGACATTTTGAAAGTGATCACTCTATAATTCTTAGAAATATTGCTTTAATTCAACATATATTTGTTGAAGTCATACTATGAAATATGAATTACATCAGATACTATGGACATTAGAAAAGACTAATGGTCCCAGGTCTCGAAAGGCATGTAGTCTAATGGTTGAGGTGAACAGATCAATACATAACCAAAGAACTCTAATATAATCTGAAAACTGCTCAATAGAAGGATATAAAATGTTATGGGAATGAGAATACATAATTAAATAATCTTTCCTGGGAGAGAGTTTCAGGAGAAACTGAAGAAATGAAGATACACTTGACTTCACTTTTCAAAGATGGTCAGGGATGGGACAGGTTGACAAGATCTATGGACGATACCAAAGAGGCAGTGAGATTCCAGCGTGATATGGGTGGTGAATGGGATGAGGCAGGAAAGGTCGGCCAGAGCCTTGCTTTGAAGAGACACACTTTGCACAATCAGGCCTACGGAGCGAAACAAATAACCGGTTCTTCTGTTTCTATTGTGTGTCCTTGCGAAGGCAATTCATTTTTCTAATCTTGAGTAAATTGTACAAAGACATCTCCTTCAGAGTATTGTCATAAGATTCCATCTTTCCTTATATATCATGACTAGGAGTATGCACGTTCTTCCATAAGCAACATAAATTCACAAGATATTTTGTAAAAGATCATGGTGGTCGCAGAGCAGAAAATGCATTGTAATGTCAAGAGAGACCATGCCAGTCACCCATGTACCACTTGATGAGGGCTGAAAGTATCATGGAGGGGATGGAGAAAAGGAGGTGGGTTGCCAGAGGAGTTTAAAGGCACAGAGCAGGCTAGAATGGTAACATGGTTTTTGGTTGACATGGAATTTAAGGATGAAGGAAAAATCAAATATAATCAAAAGTTCCCTGGTTTAGACAACTTGTCATCAGTGTCACTATTAAAGAGAATGGTAGGTATGGAAGAGAAACACACAGATCAGTAGAAACAAAAATTTTTAGTTAAATTTTTAAGTTCTTATTTTTGCTAGGAATAAATTTGTGAAAGAAATTACTTTGTCTACATTTACCGTCTTCTTGAATTTTAGGTTCCCTTTTCAAATAATAGAAACTGTTCTATAGTGAACTAAAAAGTGACTTATTTATATAATGTAATCTATCGCAAAGATATATATGTTTAGCTTTATGGAGTTGTGTTTTGTTGACTTTTCATCTGAATATTTTTGCCATTGCAAAATTCTCGCCCCATAATCGTAGGTTTTTGTTTGTTTGTTTTGCTTACTCTGTTGAAAATGTTCCTCAAAGAGCTATGAACCCAAATACCTTGAAAACAGAGAATTTTTCATCTATTTGCTTTGAAATCCCCTCACGGTGCTTTGCTGCCCTGGTCACAGTAAGTGTTCACGTATATTATGAAACAAAGCCATCCTATAATCTTTAAATGTAGACATTTTTTTAAACTCTTATTGCTAAGTTAGTTAATTTCCAATTTGGTTGACAAGAGCAACTTCAAGAGACTCTTGGTGTTCACAAAGGCCCTGAGAAATTACATTTAAAGATTATAATCTGTTTTGTCTCCAACATAAAACATAAAATATAAAACAGGAGGCCTGGTCTAACCTTTGAGCTCACTTGAGTCAGTCAACTATAACTAATTAAGAAGGCGCACTTAGGGAAAGCCTGGCCCATGCTGGAAATAGGGCCTTACCCAGCAGCCCCCTGGTCCCCAGCAACAGAGCTGGCAGCATGAAGTGACATTCCCTTCCCTGAGTGACCGATACATGCTGTGCTAATCACATTTTGCTCATACCCCTCTTCCGGGCATTTTGCCTATGTCATCATTTTGCCAAGGTACAGGCTCCTGGTAAGTTTTTCTGCTGCGTAGCTTGGCTCCAGACCGTTCATCCTGAGCTCAGGGCTGGAAGAAATTAGGTGAATAGTTCTCATTATCATAAGCAGCAGTTGTGTGTCGTGCTGCAAATATCCACAGCAAATTATTAGGAGCACAAGGGAAAAGGAAAGAGAAAGACTGCATGCTAAAAGCCCGTGGGTAATCTGCAAAATATAATAAAGAGAGAACAGTTCTCTACCCTGAGAGCAACTGCCTGAGGAGCTGGGACCCGGGTCCCCACACTGCAGAGTATTACAAATGTTCTGAAACATCCTGGACTAATTCTTACTCATTAGGCTAATTTTCTTTTCAAGAGGCTGTAAGGCAATTGAAAAACTAATTTCAATTTTGCACAGACTTTTTCTTTTAAACAAGTCGCTTAAACAGAAATCATTTAGTCATAAAAGACTAGCTTTTAAGTCAGATTTGGGAAACATACCAGTGAAGGAGAGAGCCATGAACTCCTAGGTGGGTGTACAGATAAATCTTTCATAAAGTTACTCAAAGGGCATTTGAAGGGTAGGTAGAATTTAACGTGTATATTTAAACAATAATGTTGTCTTGCCATTATATTAAATTGATCGTTCCCACCTAAAGATATTTAACGAAAATATTTTATTTCTTCATATTGAACAACAGAACCATCAGAACTAATAAAGCAAACAACAGAAACTTTATGACTATAATTAAATATATATTTCATTAACTAAATATTAATATGCAATTGAATAATCTATTCTAAGCAACATATATTTTACTAGAAACCCTGATTCTTGAATTGTGCACGCTGATACCACGTTCACTTTCCCTATGAAGGAAGGTGATTCGTGCAAAGGCTCAGTAGCAGAACATCTGGTGTGCAGGCGGCAGGCTGAACTTGTCACTACTATCATTATCATTATTTCCCATCACAACTTCTTCTTTTTCTTCCTCAGTGTGAAAAATCAACATGTGTGATAAAGTCCTAAGATAGTAATCCTAATATTTCCAAATCTCTTCAAATGAAACTTATTTGAAATAAAGAAAAAAAAACTGGTATGATACATTGAATAAAGAGTTTAAGAATTTTTCATTTGGCTTAATCTTGCTCACATATGAAATGTTTCTACAAATACAGAAATATAAATAATCACAAGAACTTCCATTTCCACCAACGTGGCGGTGTGCAGGTCAAGAACTGATCCTGGGGGAGGATCACTCTCCCACAGTAGCAAAGATGATGCAAATGAACTTGGAACATGCTCGTAAGTCGGGCCATGCCCTCCTGCTGCTCCGGGAACCCTGGGAACCCTTGTCACCATGTGAACAAGCTCTAACTGGCCTGCTGGATGATGGCCGGTCACCAGCAGAGAAGTCCCTGTTGTGCCTGCTGTCCCTTCTGAGGCCATTATAAATTATTCAGCCATTGTTGACCCACCTGTTGACCTCAGAAACTTGAATGAATAACGCTGAGATTATCCAGTTCCAGACCAGATCAAAACGACCACTTTACTGAGATCAACCCAAATTTCTCATCTGCAGATTCATGAGCTAAATAAATGTGTGTACGTAGTTTTGGCAAAACTAATGTGGTTTGCTAGGTAGCAATAGGTAACTGATGCAGTCAGGATGCCAAACTGGGGAGTTCCCCACGTATGATGCTGATAGTAACAATAATAAAAATAATAAACGCTCCTCCCTTAAAGTCTAAAATCCTATTATCTTTAGCAGGTCAAATAGGGTTCTCCATGATCTAAACTCCCCCTGGTTTCTTTTCCTAATTTCTGGATATTCTTCCATTTTGCAACCTAATTTCAAGCATAAAAAAATCATATTCATCCCTGCAGAAATAAAAATTTGTCTATAAACAATAACCTCACACTTCTACTATGCTTCACTAAATTTCAAAAAGTGATTGAGCAATAGTGGTGTTTTTTCAGGAGGGAAGATTCTCGATGCAAAATATTATACTCAGATAAGCTGCCATTAATAGATGAAAGCACAGGAAGATAGAGCTATCTTTCTTCAAAACATACCTCCAAGGAGAACTTCAGCCACATGAAATATGAATTAAAATGAAAAATATAATAATGGGAAAACTATAGTATTAAATAAATAAGGGAGAAAGTTGAAACAGTATGTGCTGAATGAATTTAATATAAGAATTTGATGTGCAATCCAAAAGTAATTTCAGATATTCACACACAGACATCCCCAACTTACTATGGATTGACTTGCAATTTTTTAATTTTGGATGATGCGAAAACCATTCAGTATGCTCCTCGACCTATGATGGTATTTTCAGCTTACAATGGGTTTATCCAGATGTGACCCCATCATAAGTAGAGAATCATCTGTATACACACACTTATTATATATGATATATTGTACATAATAAAAATATAAGTAATATTATATAAATATATAATAAATTTTATTAAAATTAATTAACATTGTAGAGAATGGGAAGTAGGAGAGGGAAAGACAAGAAACACCACAATGTTTTTTATCAATTCCCCCAACCCATAAAAACACACAAACTTTCCATCATGTACTTAGACAATAAAGTCAGAACTTGTGTTAGTTTAAACCCTTTGGTTACAAAGTGAAACTTAGTAGTGAAACTTTCTGTGTATTTGTTTGTCTTTGGGGGGGTTTAACTGAGGGTTGAGGATTCATCAGTCTGTGTAACTGAAGAGTCCAGGGCGTCTGACTTTGGGAACAGCCTAATCTGTCTGCTCGAATCTTGTCATCATGACACCATGTCTCTTCACATCTGGTTTCTGCTTTCTTCTGTTTATGCTTCTTGATAAGGAGGAATTTCACCATGAGATGAAAAATATATTCAGAATTGATCCCCGTCTAACATTCTACCACTTTTGGAATCCTTGTGAAAAGAACTGATTGCTTTTACCAGTTTAAGAAGAAGTCTCAGACTAGAGTCTCATCTACATAGCTTGGGATATGAAATCACCCTTAGAATAACTGTGGACCTCAGACTGTTCTCATTGGCCAAGCCCAAGTAGTAGACCCTGTCCTTGGAGCAGAATGCAGAGTATGAAGAACTTCGCTCTAATCATGCGGATGCTGAGAAAAGCGTTATTCTCCACTCTTACATTAAGGTGATAATAGTAGAAGAAAGGGGAAATATGTTCTTCTTGACTAGTCAAAAAGAACATACACCTGTCTGGTAGAGAGCTCTTTTTTCTAAATTTTGAGAACTTAAGAACAAGTGCAACTTTATGTTGATGAATGCAACCTTGTTTCCTACTAATTATTATCATGAATCCTCTATCCCAGTGAAGCAATCTCCTTAATGAATTTCACACGCCATATCATAGTGACCATGAGACCAGGCCAATTATAAGTTACTTGCCTGAGATGTCCCTTAACCTCTCTACCTGAATTAGCCCCCCCCCAATGCAACTCTAGCCACTGTGTGCTACACTGTATATGAAAGCACATATCACATAGTAAACACTCAGCAATTATTTTCTTTCTTTCCTTCCACTATTTCATCTCCATTCTCTCTCTCCTTCCTCCTTTCTTTTATTTCAATTCATTTTTCTTTCTTATAAAACTTTATGAAGTATATTCTCATTTTAATGAATCCAAAGTCATAAAACAACATACATTTATTGAATAACAATGAACATTTTATAATTTTTATAATCTTCTCCAACTCTTTTTGCTTGTGTGAACTAAATCCATTGGCACCATACTTTTTGCAAATGTAGTTTTCCAGGCTTCAGTGTTACCTCCAAACTAGTTAAGACCTTAAATTTAGGTAAAATATTTTATTTTGTTCATTGTATAAAAACTAGCACAGGAGTGGGTGGCAGTAACTATAAGTGAGATTACTGGAATAGCAAAATAGAAAATCTAAGTTCTAGTTTCAATTCTATAACTTAGAAGCTGTGTCATCTTGAGCAAATTATTAATAGTCACATTCTCTAAAACTGTACTTTCATTCTCCAAGTGAGGACATGGAGATATGCCTGGTTTATGCTATGCACTTATTTTATCAATTAAATGAGATAATGCATGGGAAAGTGTATTAATAGTGAAGAACTACTGACAAATGACCACGATATTTTAAAAAATTCCTGGAGCTGGATGTGGGGATGCAGAGAATGTCACATTGTCACAATAGCCTATATATAAAAAAAAAATCACAATTATATCAAATGTGCTAGAGAACATTTGCTGGTTGGAGGGCAGAGAAAAGCAATGTTTTCTCTGTTCCCCAGGTAGAAGAGGGGTATGAGTGAATATTTTCTTTCTAATCCCATGACTATAAAAAGTTGTCCAAGTACCAAATTCACTCACAATCTAGCAGAGCAGACTTGAATGTAACCCCAATGCAAAATGCCATCCTGATTATTTTGTAACATGTTCTGAGTTAGCACACAGATATGATTACTTCGTTACTGAGGGGAAGACAGAATGAAGTATTAGAAAGAATGTTTAACATGTAGAATAGAAATATGTGAAATACTTGCTAAGATGAGGTATATCCTATAGACAATTTCTGTCTTCCTTATATTCTGTGGAAATATATTGCTGCTGCTTCTAATACCAAAGAAAATAAGTCAGTGTCTGTCCTGAGTGATCGCTTGTGTATGTATGGCTACCTAGAAAAAAGAATCCCTTGGAAAACATTTAGAAATCTTCTGTGATTTGCTTATTTTCCTTCCTGTGAAGAAGTGGGGAGTCGTAAAACCACTGAGCTAGCCCCCCGTTTTACACAAGTGCTCTGCCCCGAGACAAAACAAGACAAGAGTCCAGGGAATGTGGTGCAACCTTCTTACAGGCTCATTATCACAGCATCAGAGACTTTCCAAAGAAAAAACTCTTCATACTCTGCCTCTTTTAATGTTATTTTATTTTTTGACTTTACTACTGTCGCCATGTTGCTAATTACCATTTCCTGCCCCACCCGCCACGCTCTAGGCTACACTTGACCTTGTCGGTGATTTATGAATCAGTAACCTGCATGGGCTCTTCTGCTGTTTGAACTTTTTGCTTCAAATTTTAACTACTGTGAAGTACATTTCCCTTATACACCCTCTGTTAAGTGACACCATATTTTTGTTCACTGTTCTCTTAAACCAGCTGTATCATGCGAGATTTCAGTCCCATCTAGACAAGGGCAACTCAGCAAGGACAGCTCTTCTCTTCCGTTCCTTTCTTTGACATCATGCTGGGAAAACTTGCCCTGCTGATTTGGGGCCCTTTTTTTTCTCTTTCAAATGTCACTCACTGCCTTTTCATATTATCATGCCAACTGCACATTCTAGACTCAGTAGCAACGCTCCTTGGGATGGCCCCAAGGTGTTGGCACAGGAGACATAAATCTGTGCTTTGTCTGCTCTCCATCCTCTGTTCCTCCTGCTGCAACCCACTTTTTAAATGAGCTTGTTTAGAGAACTGGAACATTAGCATGGCTTTCCACCAGGCACGACTTGAGGAGGAGCAGGTGATGGGCTACGTATGTGACAAGGGCAGTTCAAAGTCACATTAAACTGTTCTGTGAGAAAGGGGAATTAATCCTACAAACTAATGTCAAATACTCTAATTCTGATCATCATAATACAATGAGATTAGCTGCTTTATGATGGCTACTGTTTATTGTTTGCCTACTATAGTTTCACACATACAGTATTTTTCCAGCTTTCACAAGACTGTAGGAAGGCATTATTGCCTTAGCTTTATAAACGAGTAAACTGAGGCTTAGTATTGTTACCTCACCAAAAATTAAACTACCAATGTGTGGGGCAGGGTCTAGGATTTATCCCAGATTTATTTCAGTCGAAAATTTTTGCTGCTCTTTCTTCTATGCAAAAGTAAACAAATATGCTATAGGACTAAGTGTAAATAAATTATATACATGTATGTGTGGGGTGGGGAAAAAAGAGAGAGCATTATACATGTTGTGTGTGTGTGTGTGTGTGTGTGTGTGTATGTAGATTGCCACTACCCGAAGATGATATTCTGATATCAGTTAGTAGGGATAGCAAAATAGAGATGGAATGAGAGATTACAGAGAATTATTCCTAAGTATTTTCTCTTATATAATGTGTTGACAATCACATATTTGCATATTATATTTAACCTGGCTGGTTAGAGTTCATAAACCCTGAGAATTAAGGAACATGTCCTCACCATGGATTTCCATGTTTCAGGAACTGTATAATAGTAGATGCATGGGTAGGACTGGAAGGCTCTCCAGATAATACTTTCATGGCTAGATTTGCTCTTGTAAATGTACAGCCACCTGATAAATGGCATTGAATCACTTCAATACAGTGCTGACACCTCTGTAGAAAAACCTCGCAAACGCGCTGCTAATAAGTTGGAACATCTGGATGAAAGTTTTGTTACATGTTCCTTTATAGTAGACGAGTACAACAGCTGACCTAGACCATCTTCAACTGTGGCAGAATGAAGTGAACCCTGGCCTAGGTCATTGAAAACCCGAGTTAAGTTTGAAATTTCCCTCCTGTTACCTACAGGACTTTGAGCAAGGTGACTAAATTATCAGAGCTACAGTGATTTCATTTATAAAATAGCGTAGTCTTTCAGTCTCGGTGCAATTTTGAGGATTAAGTATGATAATGCTTATAATCATACTAATTGCACTTGTTTGTATACTGTACTAATGTTTGTATACTGTTATATTATTATCATTGTGCTATTTAAATCACAAAATAAAACAATGTCTCCTTATCATTTTCCCATTGGTCTACAGATCAATTTAAATAAAATTTCTTATTGTGAATAATAATGAACACATTTGAGTAACAGCAAGCATAATAAATAGTAGTTTTTCAAGAAAGTACTGGAGATTTCTGTGAAATCTCATTATTTTTAACTCTATCAATTAATGCAACTATATGTATTTATAGGGAACGCTTAGCAAACATTGTCCTTTGGCTTGTTTTATGTGTATTAAATAAGCAAAAAATAAAATAAAAAATACAACTGGACAAAGAAGTCACTTCATAAATTATTCCATAAATTATTCATTTTGAATGGTTACAGCTGATTTAAGAGTAGTAGGTATCTTAACTTAGACATCAGCCTAAAGGTCAAGTGCAGTGCAGGCGTGAAAGTGTAGACTGCTTTCTTAGGTGTAAAAAGTATCTAAAAGTGACTTTTAGGAAATAAAATTTTGTAAAAACTGGCAGAGCTGGCTTGATACCACTTGTTACTCAATGGTATTTTCCAGCATGTTTGATTTCTACCACACCAGCAAAAGTGAAAGAAAGGGCTGAAGAAATAGTAATTATTGGTATCAAAAGGTGGATTAACAGAGCTGAAAATCCATTTATGTTAGTCACAGATGCACTTATATTTAGGATAAACAGAAAAACTATTCTTAAAAATAAACGGAGGGAAATTTATAAATGAGGAATTTTTCACTGAATGCTAACAAAGGATTAAGAATTCACTTAATAAATAAGCCTCTTGTATTAAATATGCACTATTTTATCTCTAAAGAAAATAATAATATAATTTCCTTGCTCTTTAATTTGTATGTAAAAACAAATCTTTTTTTTTTCTCTCCCACTGCTAGCTTGTGGTTAAGAGTTACTATTTTTATCTGTAGATAAGCTTCAAAAATCTATAATGACCATATTTGGGTATTAAAGACAATCTCAAAACAACAGCAAAACAATAAAACTACATCATGGAGAAAGTCATTTCAGGAATTTTATTATTTAATCTTGATGGGAATAACCTGTTTTAACTGGTATAAAACAATGCCTTAAGGGCTACTTCACTAGTTCAAATAAATCCTACATAGTTTTAAAATGGTAGATACATTATTTATATTATATTGTTAATACATAAACTTTGGGCAAAGTTTCAGTTTATCCTCATTTGCTTTTTGAATATTTCTCATAGAAATATAAGCTGTGACAGCAATATTGTATTGCATTTCAGTAATAGCTTTCGGTCATGGGCTCAAATTGGACATTCATTTGAACCAAGTGAACAAAAATCTTATATTCAGGGGATGTTCACTCTTTAAGATTATCAGACTAAAAATAATCTAAAGATGATGACATCCTTTTAATTCTTACAATACCATCAAAATTGCCTCTTGAAACCTCAAATCTAGTTATGGGACACCCATATGTAAAATTATTCAGGGGCACCTTGTGGCAAGCCAGATCAAGCCTGGGACCCTGGGCAAGGTAAAACACAGTCTGACCAGCACACTATTCTTGTTCCCATCTCAAGCCACCTTGGGTGCTGCTGGATTCCTCTCAGTGGTTCCCAAACCTTCGTGCACATCAGAATCAGCTGGAGGGTTTGTTCAAACACAGATCGCTGAGCCTGCTTAGTAGGAATGAGATGTGGTCTAAAAATTTTCATTTCTTGCAATGTCTCAGGATGCTGATCATACTGCCCCAGGGAACATACTTTAAGAATTGTTCTAGCTGCTTGTATTTCCTGACAAACTGCATAGTGTTTCTTGTCTCTCTAATTATTGTTTATGCCACTCCTCTGCCCAGAACAAATGGCATTTCCTCTTCCACTTGCCTAACTCTGAATTGTAATTCAAAATAGAACCCAGGAAAACCTTTTTTTCTTTTTTCAACCCCTTAGTCCTTCAGGCTGAATTAGAAACCTCTCTTTTATGTTCTCATAGAATCCTGGGCTTCTCTCTATTAATTCATATAACAGTGTACTAAAATTGCTTCATTTGCAACTCTTCCACCAGATTGTGAGTGTGTTAAGGGCAGAGCCCTTAATAGTTAATATTTGCATCCTCAACGTTATGATAGTATAGAGCATTCCAAAAAAACATACATTGATTTGAAATGTTCTCTTTCTGCTTCTATATACAAACTTTCAAAATGATCAACAGCTATACAAATAGTAAGGAAGAATTGAAGGTAAAGAATATCCCAGACAAAATCCATAGGAAGAAGATAGTCAAGATGGGTCAAATTCGAGTGTCAAGTAAGTGTAAGGTCAAGACGGGTGCTACCCAGAGGAAAGCTAGTTGGTTTTGTTTGTTTGTTTTGTGTTGTGTTATTTTGTTTTTTAAAAGAGTCTTGCTCTGTCACTCTGTCTAGAATGCAGTGGCATCATCATAGCTCACTGCAACCTCAAACAACTGGGCTCAAGTGATCCTCTTGCCTCAGCCTCCCGAGTAGCTGGGACTACAGGCACACACCATGACACCAGCTTAATTTTTCTGTTTTTAGTAGAGACAGGTCTCGCTCTTGCTCAGGCTAGTCTCGAACTCTTGATCTCAAGCAATTCCTCCTGCCTCAGCCTCCCAGAGTGCCAGGATTACAAGCATGAGCTAGGCGCCTGGTCAGGAAAGCTAGTTTAAAAGAAGGCCAATGATAGACTGAAATTAGCTGAAGACGATTACTTTGTGTAGGACCTGATATTGTAGGGATGGCCTTCAAGATCAGTTTCTGAAATATACCTTCTTGCTTTGAAAATACAGACTTCTGTACGAGTGTAATGAATTAAAATGCTTTTCAGTTGTAAGATAATTTTATTTTATTCTACCTTTATTAAAGAGTTTGGATACTGTTGTAGTTTAATAATTGCCAAATAGTACTTAAACAAGTAAAAGATTTCTTTTCCTAGATAGATACTATGTGTGTCGTAACTAGATTGATCTTAAGTGTTCTCAAAGTTTGGAAATGATCAAGTTACTGTATTATTTCTGAAATAATTGAAAGATCGTAATCCTCCATAGTTCATATTTTAAACTGCAGTTTTGTCATTTTACATTGGAAGGTACAGGGCTGGTGCTGTAGTCGGTCTGGCATAACAGATTTCTTAAGAACAATAAAATTCCTGCAAGGTAGAAGAGTCAGGTAAAAAGGACCAGGGAACTGAAAAGCTAGGGACTTCTTAAGGTTGATTATTTTCAATTTATGAGACACAGGTAACAGCAACTGAACAAATAAAGGGTAGGAAAATAACTATTTTCGTTAAGTATCCTTGAAGGTTCAGATGCAAAAATACCACCCAATCTTTCTGGGGAATTTGACTGCCAGACTCCACTTTTATTGACGATAATTAGGGCTCACAAGAAAGCAATGTGATGATCAATAAGATTTTATGGGTTGTACTTACTCTGTAATGATATCCTGGGAAACCTTAGGGCAAAATAACGGTTCTCATGGCTGATGGAGTTCATCGTCCCTTTAGCAGCTCTCTGCTGCCTTTTCTGCATCTATTTCTAGCTGCTATTTTAGGGCCGTGTGGATGCACAACCCATTTCACCCAGGATGTCTGCTGCTCACAGAGAATCAGGACAGCAGTCGGGGGACTGCTGCAGGAATGTGGCTCTGAAGAGTCAATGCACACTGAACACGCTTTGTTCCTTGTGTCAGAAAATTAGAAATGTCCCATTGGATCCCAAGGCTGAAGGTTTTCATGCGCCCCATGAATAAAGACAAGTTCTTAGCTGTAACCCATCTCCACTCCCAAACCCTCTAGAAGGGCATCCATTACCCTCTTCAAGCTGAGAAAGCAGGAGATGAGGATTAGGCAACTGGAGTGCGTGTGTGTGTGTGTGTGTGTGTGTGTGTGTGTGTGTGTTGAGGGGGTTGATTGGGAAAATTGGGAAGAGCACACAAAAAGAGAGCAAAACATCACAGCAAGAAAAAATAAGGTCTGTTAGCTTCTAGATGCCTTCAGAGAAGAGGGTTCTCTGTGCTGCCCATCTTCAAAATATTAGCATGTTATTAATAACTTGAAAAGATCACAACTTCATATTTCATAGCTAACTTCTACTTCTATTGAAGAAATCTATTTTTAATCAGCTAATATTTGTATTTAATATTCTTCCCTATTGTGTGAAACTAGCCTCAATTCATTCAGTTAGAATGTATCAAAGGAAAGGGGAAAAGAGCATGTTTAAAAGGATTAAATTAGTGTAACTGACAAAGAACCTCATGACTGAAAATGTCAAGGAATGGATTGGAACACTTTAAATTTGTCATATGGAAAAATGCGGTTTTTAGCCATATACATCCTTCTATATACATATTATAGCTGGTTACTCTTAGTATTTTTCCTACTTATTTTTTAATATCAGCAGGCCATTAGAAAGACTGCTTTTGAAATATGCTGTTGAGTTTTTTTGTTTTTGTTTTTTTTTTTTTTTTTGGTAATGGAGATCAATATACTCTTTGAATCAAACTACATCATGTTCCTCTCATGAGCTGTAAGACAAAGAAGTAAAAAAGAGGGTGAAAACAGGTATACGTCAAAAAATAGTGAGAACGTAGTCATACAAAACTCAGAAAACAATATTTTTTCTTTCAGTCTTAATTCTAGAAAGTTCCAAGTATTATCATTCAGTTTAATCTTTGACAGGGGGTCTATCTTATTCCTCATTTCTGCTGAATTTATCCTAGTGCCTTTGCCAGTAAAAGACAGAGAGATTGATGACATCTTCGCTACTAACTTCAATTCAGGAACTGGTCCAAAAGATATACCATACCATTAATTAGTATAAATCAGAGCCAAACTTTAAAAGCAAAAGACTTGCCTCCCTATATTTTTGTTTCTTTCTTCCCTTAAGTTCAGAAAATTTGACTCTCTAATATATACTGCTACTTCAAGCAAAAATTGTCTTTCTGCTGATTGACAAGAGATAATGACATAAGATAAATTGTATATTTTGGTTTTCTGTGTTATTTTGTTCTTGTTGCTCTATATTCACTGATCTTTTCTCCACAGTTTTCACTTGTCTCATCTTTCTGCCATAATTGTCTAATGCCTCAATTTAGTTACTATTTTTCATACTGTGCTCAAAAGATGACACGGCTCATCTTGAAAAAGTAGCAATTATTGTGCAGAACACAGTTGCATAGCCTGGAACAATTTCAGAAAAATCAAATCAAATGAAAATATTTATGAGCGCACATAACAAACAGGAAAACCACTGTGCTGGGTGCATTTGAGGATACCCAAGAAACTTTAGGAATTCCTCTTAAAATACTTAAGCTCCACCCTTTGGCAACTCAAGACATAAGTACAAAACTTAAATATCAGTAATAGATTGAAATGGAAGTGAAGGTACCATTAGGATAGAAAGCAACCAGAAGTAAGTGATTAATTGCTAAAAATGTGGTGAGCACATTAGGCATTCAGAGGACAGAAATATCACTTCATATTGGAACAATGAGAGAAGGACTCAAGACTTGAGTGCTCTGAAATCACAGAACGGATTTGGGTGGTCTGCGGAGGTAGACCACAGAGAGCGGGCAGGCCGGCGAGGGGGTGAGCAGGAATATTGGAAGACAATTCAAGCAAGATACATGGTTAGGGGAAATCTCTGGAGGGAACAAATCAATTGCCGTGTTTTGTGGATAATGAGTGCTCAGTTTGGGCGAGAGAGGAGGAGTTGCATACCAACATACCAAGGATGTGGCAATTATCTTCTCGTCAGTGGGGAGTCAGAGGCTTGGTTTCTGATCAAGAAAGTGACAGGATCACAGCAGTGTGTTCTGAAGATTAATAAGACATCATTATGTGCTGGACTATTTGGGAGAGTCTTAAGGCTGCTCACTGAATTAGAAAAGGAATTTTGAGGAGGGAGGCATATTTGTCTGGTACTGGGATCCTCCTTCTTATTTTGTTATTCTCTACCATGGTAAGTTCTGCAACTTATAAGATACTCAAGTATGTAGGAGAGCAAGGATAATTAAGAACTATTGAGGTGAAGAGTGATATTTTAATACCCCCAATTCATTAACATTTAATTTTTAACAAGTGGAGACTAAGAGATAGGACAACCAATAACACAACCCTGTCCCCCAACACTCCTACATAAACATACACATACACAAGATTGAACTTCTGGCTCAAGATGGAAGGAAGAAGTAATGCTTTAACTCTCTTTTCCAAAGAAATACCAAAATATGAACAAATATATATTAATGATTGAAACCAGGGGAGGTGTCTTCTTCTACGTGCATGCCAGAAACTTAGAGAACTCTTTACAAGAAAAAAATGCAAATGAAGAGTGTATAGAAACTTTTCAAAAGAAGATAGACTAATGGCCAAAAAAAATATGAAAAAATAATCAACATCTCTAAGCATCAGGGCAATGCAAATCAAAATCACAATGAGATACCACTTAACTCCAGGAAGAATGGCTTTTATCAAAAAATCCAAAAACAACAAATGTTGGCATGGATGCAGAGAGATAGGAACACTCATACACTGCTGGTGGGACTGCAAACTAGTACAACCTCTGTGGAAAGTAATATGGAGATACCTCAAAGAGCTATAAGTAGGACTACCATTTGATCCAGCAATACCATTACTGGGCATCTACCCAAAAGAAAAGAAAAAAGACATTCTACAATAAAGACATCTGCACTATAATATTTATAGCAGCACAATTCACAATTGCAAAGATATGGAATCAACCCAAGTGCTCATCAATACATGAGTGGATTAATAAAATGTGGTATATGTATACCATGGAGTTCTACTCAGCCACAAAAAACAATAATGAACTAACACTTCTTGTATTATCCTGGATGGAGTCGGAGCCCATTCTTTGAAGTGAAGTATCACAAAAATGGAAAAACAAGCACCACATGTACTCACCATCAAATTGGTACTAACTGATCAACACTCATGTGCACATACGGCAGTAACATTCATCAGGTGTTGGGCAGGTAGGGGGGTCGTAGGGGATGGGTATATTCACACCTAATGGGTGCAATGCACACTGTCTGGGGGATGGGCATGCTTATAGCTCTGACTGGGGCGGTGCAAAGGCAATACATGTAACCTAAATGTTTGTACCCCCATAATATTGTGAAATAATATAAATAAATAAATAAATAAAGTGAATGACATAAGGGCCAGTCACCTTGAGAGTGATCACACATGAAGAAAAATTTCACTCCAGCTAAAACCAAATAGTACATCAGGCTACAAGAGGTTGGAGCTGGATCTCATGGGTGCCATGGTTGAGTAGTGGTAAGGAAGCCCAAGGAATGGTAACTACACACATATTTGACAAAGATGACCTGTTAAGAGATTGGGGGAAGGGGCACAGTATCAGGTACTACAGTGACTTTCTCCTAATGAAGAAGTTCATTTGAATCAATCCTTGGACACAATAGTGGTCTCATTACTACCAACAATGGGCCATCTGGGTGATGTTGACTAAATGACTGTGCTATCCAGTATCCCAGACCCTGGGGTTATAGGGAAAGGCAAAAACAGACATGGCTCTTGATCTTCTGAAACTTATAATCTAGAAGGTGAAAATACAAGATATTAATTAATCACACAAATAAGTGTGTAATTTCAAAGTAGGATAAGAGGTATGAAGAAAATAAGAGAAAGCCCTGACAGTGTGTGTATATGTACGTGTAGGCATCTTGAGAAAGTTTTGTATTTGGAAATCTCCCCTGTAAAATGGACATTTTCCTTGAGATTTAAGAATGAGTAGGTAATAACTAGGTAAAGGAAACTGGAGAAGAGACTTCCCGGAGAGAGCAGAAACATGCTCAAAGGCATATAGAGAGGAGCACTGATGTATTTGAGGTGCAGAAAGATGGTAGATTTGGCTAGAAAAGCAAGCGAGAGCAAAAAAGTGTTATGAGCTCCCAAGATGGGCATAAATGAATGTGAAGTTAACAAGATGGTCACTTACTATAGGAAAGCCTCAAAGGATGTGTCTTTACCCTATGCTATGTTCTGAATGTTTGTGTCCCCCTCAAATTCATATATAGAAATTCTAACCCCCAAGGTGAGGGTATTAAGAGTTGGGGATTCTGGGAGGCGATTAGGGCATGAGGTTAGAACCCTCAAGAATGGGATTAGTGTCCTTATAAAAGAGACCCCAGAGAGCTCCTTTGCCCCTTCCACCACATGAGGACACAGTAAAAACATGGCTGTCTATGAATCAGGAAACAGGCCCTCACCAAACATTGAATCTGCTGGCGCTTTGAAATATGAGGAACAAATTTCTGTTGTTTGTAAGCCACCCAGTCCATGGTAGTTTGTTACAGCAGCCTGAATTGAATGAGAAACCCTAAGAAACTGGTAGCCAGTAAAGGATTTTAATGGCGGGGGGAGATGTTTATTATGACAAGGGTACAGGTAACGGGCTAGAGCAGGCCAGTGTCCCTGCAGGAGGATCACACAAGAGGACACTGCAGTGGACTAGGTGAGAGACGAACTCTCCCTGGAGATAAATACACCAGCTCAGAAGCTATTCAGCAAAAATATTCAACACTGCCAATCGGTGGATTATTTATTGGAGATAAGGGAAAAACAGATTTTAAGGGTGAATCTTGAGTTATTACTTGCACAGTAGAGTGGGAGGGATGATTTGCAGAGGTGGGAAATTATAGAACAGGAAGAACAAAGGCTTTTGAAGACGGGGTTGGGGAAGTGTATGACTTCAGTTTGGACTTGCTCTATGCGTGGGTGCCTGCAAAACAGCACAGTGGCTAAATAGATCTACAGAGCACGGAGGGTAAACTTGGGCTCAACATCCAAAATTGAGAATTATTGATATTTTTGATGGTATACAAAAGCAGAAAGGATATGATACCGTTTGGTGAAAGGAAAATAAAAATAAGACTGAACTCTAGAAAATTCTGGCATTTAATATTATGGACCAAGAGCATGAATCTACAAAGTGTATTTAGAGAAGAGATAAGGGGAAACCAGAACACTGTGATGTTGCAACCTACTGGAATAAAAAGTATAAAGATAGAAGGATCAGTCAATATAGTCAACTGTGCTTGAGGAGTCTGGTAAGAGAAGCAAAGAGAAGGGTCCAGGAAATTAGCCTCATGAAAATATTTTGTAACTCCATTTTTTTTTTTTATTATTATACAGGAACACTAACAGTTTAGCAGTACAAAGTTTTATAAATTTTACTACATGTGTAGATTCACAAATCTATCTCCACAATCAGGATATGCAACAATTTCATTACCCCCCAAAAACGCCTTCATATTATCTCTTGATAATCCACATTCTCCCTCCAAACTGCAATCCCGGGAAACACTGATCACTTCTCTATCACTATAGTTCTGTCTTCTCAAGAATGTCACATACATGGAATCATATGGAATGTAACATTTTGGAACTTGCTCCTTTCACTCAGCATAAGGTTTCTGAGATCCATCCAAGTTTTTGTTTTGTTCATATCAATAGCTTCTTTCTTTTTATTACAGAGCAGTGCTCTATTTTACAGATGTACCGTGGTTTATCTATCCATTCATCTGCTTAAAGACAGCTGGTTTGTTTCCCAGGTTTTGGTACTTGTAAACAGAGCGGCTATCAACATTCATGTGTAGGTTTTTGTACCAATAAAAGTTTTTATTTCTCTAGGGTAATACCAGGAGTGGGATTACAGGCAAGTATATATCTAACCTTGCGAGAAACTGCAAAGCTTTTCCAGAAGGTGGTACCATTTTGCTCTCTAACAACAGCATATGAGAATTCCAGTTGCTTCTCATTCTAGCCAACACTTTGCAGTACAGGTATGTGCATTTTAAAAAAAATTAAATCCTCCTTACAGGTATGTAATAGTCTCTTATAGATTTAATTTGTACTTATCTGATGACTAATGCTGCCGAACAATTTTAACCATCTTACTATGCATCCATATATAATCTTTGGTGAAATAAATACCTGTTCAATTTTTTGCCTATTTTTAATTGGGATTTTATTTTCTTAAATGTGAGTCCAGAGAGTCCTTTATACAGTCCGGATGCAATGCAGCATAATCTATGTGATCTGCCAATATTTCTCCCAGTCTGTAGTTTGTCTTTTCAATTTTGTAAAAGTATTCTTAATAGAGCAAAAGTTTTAATATTAAGTCCAGTTCGTGTGTGTGTGTGTGTGTGTGTGTGTGAATCAGGATTTTGGTGTCATGTCTAAAAATTCTTTACCTAATTCTAAGTCAAAAAGATTTTCTCTTATGTTTTCTTCTAAAAGTTTTATACTTAACTAATTTACATTTAGTTATGTAATCAATTGAGTTAATTTTCATGTGTGATTTAGGGTGTGGAACTTCTTTTTGGGGGATATGGATGTCCAAATGCAATCCATAGTACTGTTGAAAATACTGTCTTTTCTCCATTAAATCATGAAAGTAAAGTACCAATGAGGTCACAAAATGCTTATAACAGATCTCAATCCCTTATGGTTTTCCCCATGAAATAGAAATATATACTATGTTATATAATACCCAATTTTGTGATAAAATAAAATTTATAATCATCGATATGTTTCAAGGGCAAACTATCACTTTCTTTTGCTTTATTAGAAATTGTTTTTATTAAGTATTAAATACATGTAAAATAATATTTATAGCATAGGTAATATGTCAAGAATAAAATTAAAATAAGGCAAAGACTAAAAACATTCCCAATTGTTCTTCACCTGGGAAATGGATAAACCAACAGTGATACATATTTATGATGGAATACTATTTAGCAGTTAAAAGGAACAAACTGCTATTGATCTATGCAACCATATGGGTAAATCCCAAATACATTATGCTAAGTGAAAGAAGTGAATCAAAAAGCTACATACCTTGTGACTCCATTTAAAATTCATCCTATAAAAGGCCAAATTCTAGGAATGGATTGTAAATAAGCAGTTGCCAGAAGCTAATGGTTGGGGGAGGATTTGGTTCCAAAGGGAATTTTCAGGGGTGAGGGATATGAAACTGTATTAGATCTTGATTGTGTTGATCATGACATAACTGTATGCATTAGTCAAACTAGAACTATATGCAAAAAGGAGTAAATTTTACTATTTGTTAATTTAAAATTACAATTTTAAAATTACAATTTAAAATATATTTAAATATAATGAAATAAGCATCCATGTACTTTCTCTTAAATTTCAAATATAAAATGCTTCTAGTATATTGGAAGAACTCTATAGACTCCTCCACACTCCAGAGTTTAACACTATTCTGAGTTCTGAGATTATTATTCCCTTAATTTTCATAGTTTTTCCTCATATGAGTGTATCCCTAAACAATGTAGTGTTTGAATTTATATGCCTTTGAACTTTATAAAAATAGAAACACATATTACATATACTACAACTTATTTTTGCTCGATATTGCTTGTGAATTTAATTCAATTTTGTGTGGATAGATGTAGCCCTTTCATTATTTTTCACTGTGGTATAGTATCCTTTTCAACATTATTTATTTATTATCCTTCTTTGTATAGAAATTGGTTTATCTGATTTTTTATCTAGCTAAACTATGCTTCTATTATAAATCTTGTATAAACTTATCACCTGGCAAACACCTGCACGAGTTTCTCCAGAATATATGCTAAAGAGTTGAACTGCTATAGAGTCACAGAAGATGCATATGCTTCACTAGATAAATTCTACTAATTTTCCAAAGTCAAAGTGGTGGTAAATTTATATATTCCCACCAGTAATGTATGACATATGGAATTGTTCTTCTTTCTAGATAACACTTTATCTTATACGATTTAAACATTTTGTAAATACAGTGGTTATGACGGTTACATATTTTCCAAAGAAATTGTCTGAAAAAATACAAACCAAACTGTTAACAATGGTTACCTTTGGGAATAGGACTATGGGAGACATATGGCGGGAAAGTCTTTTATTTTATACATTCTATTCTTCTATATGGTTTAAAATTTTATCAAATGATCATGTACTGCTTTTTAAATGAACAAAAAAGTAAGAGATAAAATACAGATTAAAGCCAGATACTCATGGATATATCAGTTTTCTAATTAAAGTCCTGGAATTTTGTTTGGTTTTAGTCCAATGGTATAGAATCTCTGAAATTATCAGAAACCTGTCCATGAATATAGCTAACTCAACCTCGTGAGACTGAACTCAATTTTTATAAAAGACTCTTTACTAAAATATTACTGATTTTCTTGTTTTGTTTTCCAGAGTCCAGACAAGTTTTAAGTAAATAGCAAGTTTACCTGACATCTCCGGGATCTAGAACCATTGAATCTGCCAACGCCCTGTTCAAATATCCTCCCTCTAGGCCCAGGTACTATCCTGGAAGAGGCAGCGTGTGAGATTGTAAGGGCCAATTCGGAGGGATGCAATTAATTTAGACCCTCCAGATCAAGGAGGGACACACAGAAGCCTAAACAAATACTAACTGGAAAACTTTGTTTTTTCAGGCCACGTGATGCAGATTTCCACCCCAATCATAATTTTTTTCCCCTGCTTCCTACATAGACTTAGAACTTCCTGAGTATAATTGTTCTCCATCATGGGTTTATAAAAAAGGAGATATAACAAGTAACTTATCAGCCACCTTATTATAAATTACTCAAGAGGATCAAATATTGTGACACAATAGAAGTCTCTAAATTCCCTTAGCTTAAATGGTTAGCAATGCTTATTTTTGCTACAAGTCTACCACTAAATCCAAGAATATGGTTGTCAATGGAAAAGAAGCCAAACTTTGTAAAATAATTTTAAAGAGATGTATTCTGAGCCAAATTTGAGGACCATGAACTGTATGTAGCCACATCCAAGAAACCTTGAGCAAGTGGACTCGCTGTGGCTGGGCTACAGTTTGGTTTTATACATTTTAGAGAGAGAGGTGTTTACAGGTAAAGTCATAAATCAATATGTGGAAGGCATATATTGGTTTGGCCCCAAAGGTGGGCCATCTCTAAGTGGGGGCTTACAGGTTATAGGTGGGTTTAAAGATTCTTTGATTTGTAATTGGTTAAAAACATGAAGCTTTTTCTAAAGGCTTGGAATGTTTTAAGATAAGGGGGTCTGTTAATCAGAGACAAGCCATGGGACATGGGACATACATTTGTCATGTAAATTGAGGACCTGCAGGTTTGTTTTGCATACCCCTGAGCCTGTTAATGGGTTACAAAGGATGTCCCCAAGAAGGGAGTGGGGGCATGATGAGGCCTGTATGACCTCCCTCCTCGTGGCAGGAAATTTAGTTTTAGGATATTCATTTGACCACGAGGGGGTCCATTCAGTCAGCTGGCAGGGGGAGCCTTAAGATTTTATTTTAGTTCACATGGTAGTTCAACATTGTAGATGAATTGATTTTGCTGCCTGGCCTTTGACATTTTGGTTTTTACTCTAATGTTGCCTAGAAGATTTTAAAGGGTTGATGAGTGCCTTTCTATCTCTAGCACCATCTTGCCTGAAACATTTAATTGGCTGTAAGCCTTTTTGGTTCTTCAGTTCTCTTGCCCACCAGGGTCCCACCGAGGGACTGGAGTAGTTAATATCTAAGATATCCCCTAAAGAGAAAAGAATCTTAGAAACAATGGCTGGTAGTATGAAATCTTCCCTCCGTTGCCTTGGAATACTTGGGTTTGATTTCAGTTATATTCCTGAATGGCACATGAAAAATGTGAGAAATTTTATAAGTGTTGGGAGGTTTAATATGTTTATTGACAACTAAAGGAACCACTAGAAAAAAATTGGAAGGGATATGCTGAATATAAGATGGAAGCAAGCTTTTTTTATTTTTTTCAAGTGGGAAGATTTTCTTTTCAATAATTTTTATTTCCAGCTGGGTAGGAGAATATTTTTAACTATTTTTAACCATTTGGAAGTTGTCAGGAGACAGTCACCTTATGATTAGAGTTATAGTAGATGAGGTTAGCTAGGAAAGAATTTGGCACTATAATTTATTGAAAGAGCATTAATATTTTCCTAATTCAATAAGATATTACCTATAGAGTTGACAGATTTGATCAATTTCATCAAATAAGAAGACAATTCCTTGAAAGAAAAACTAATCTATCAGATCAGTTACTTATAGTTTAATCAATCAAAAAATTGGCAATTTGCCTGCAATTTTCAATTTTTAATGTTTCCTTTTGACATCATACAGGCATAACCACTTCCAACAGCACCTTTCAATACTTATTTAAGAAAACAATTAGTTTTACTATACTTTATACTGTTTACTCCTAACCTCACCCCACGAAATATATTAACAATAAAATCACACAAGAATGAAGAAAATTTCATTTTTTTTAAGTATGTCTTTTCTAATTAGTGACTCTTTATGTACAGGAAATATCTATTTAAAATGCCTTCTTTATGAATATTCAATTTAATTCAGATTAAGCTCTCCCATTAGGGCAAGTGAAGCAGAATGCTGACTATACCATAAGAAACATTTTTTAAAACTACTTTTGTGGGGATGCCATATGTAAAGAGTGAATGTTAACAAGCAGTTGGGCAACTAGTGTTTTTTCCTGTCAAAGTGATATACTTTTTTATGTCTGTATTATTCCCTCATAGTTCTTAAAATGACTGCAGCAAGGAAGCTTTGAATGCTAATTTACCAGGGACAGGCATACACATTTATATCTATGGCACTTAAAAAGTACATTTTTCCCCCTACACTGACACATTATAATGATGTCAAGGTCCTGAAAAAAGAGCACGACATTAACAAGATGGAAGGCTAACTTAATGGAAGTCCCATTGATAAAATGCCATCCTCACAAAGCTAGTAATTGTTCTTTGGCTATTACACTGTTACCAAAGAAGCAATATATCAGATGCCTGCCCGTCTAGGCATAATTCTAAAAGATTCTGAGACACTGTAAGTTGTATATCACTAAACTGTGGAACATTAAAAGCAACTAACTTATTCATTAATTATTTTATCTTACTGACTACAGTCAAGAATTGTGACACAATTTAACCATTAAAAATCTCACGTGTGGTTATTTGAAAATGTTGTGCTTTTTGAATGAAATACAGTCCCAGAAAAAAGTCAAAGATTCTACCTCCTATGCACAAATTAATAACCATATAGCACAGGATTGTAAAGTTCCTATGATTATAATTATGTTTGTGTTTTATTATAAATTTCTAGGTCCTCGTATGGAGCTGCATGTAATTATGCAGTATAAAATTGTAGGAGCTCATCATAATAGCAGATAAATTAGCTTCCATATGAATATGTTTCATTTAAAATTGAAATTAAAACTTTAAAATTGGAAATAAGTGATTTTGATGTTTTTATTTGCATTATCTGCATTGCCATCACTCAGGTTCTTGTAGACCATCTTTCTGCAACTCTCTGCTGTTACAAAACATTTTTCAGTAATTGTTACATTCTGTAACAAAGAACTGTATACTGTAGAATCACAGAAACTAAGATTTGGTAAAATTTCTCCATGTCCCTTGTGCTCCCACGCACACAGCCCAAATTTAGAATTCACTGTTGAGTATTAAGTAGGAGGCTGTGGTTTCTGAGAATTTATAGTCACTCACCATCACAAGTCATTCCATCAAGGAAGGGAGAAAGGAAGGAATCATAAAACAATCAAATTCACTTCAACCCTCTGAACCGAGGATCTCTTCTTCATCCGTGTCACTCACAGTGTAGTATTCATTCATTCAACAACTACTTTTCAACCCCCGCTATACACAACACGATAGGAAAGGTACGAATACAATTTGGCTTAGATTGTGTCACTGATAAGCAATCTCTGAGTCAAAGGTTGAGGGAAAGAAAAAGGGGGAAGCACAAAAGGCCGGGAAAGGAGGCAAGCAAAGCTGTGATTTTAGGTGAAGTAGTAGCCTCAGCCTGAGCCTACTGGTGGCTCCCGAGTGGTCACTTGTCCCTGTCAGACAAGGGGACTTGTGTTTCCTCCCTCCTTCCCCCAATATTACCATGAGAACCAGTCAGTCACTGCCCTCTGGGCTGGCGATATCTGGGGAACGCAAACTCCCAGGCCCTTGCTGCTCCCTGAGAGGGGCATGGCGACTCTGAACACCCAGGAGGTCTTCTGAAGGCCACAGCAATGTACAGTCACCAGGAACCATTCCCACAGCTCTGCTTAAGGTAAGATCCTCAGGATCAGGGCAGGGCATCCATGATGTCAGCTATATGATTCTAACAAGAAATAGTACTTGTCCTAAAAAAAGATTTTTATAATGGATTCAAATTTGAAGAGTAAGCCAAAAAAAAAAAAAAAACTAGAAAGCTCATTTTTTTTTTCCCAGTATTCAGGACTGCTGCCCCAATAACAAGAACTAATATAAATTGATCACCCAAAAGGCAAACCCCTATACCCAGTGATATTTGGCCTGTGGCAAAGTCAGTTTCATAGTTGCTAACACTTGTCCTTAACATCACACAAATATATTTTCCTTTTTTAAAATTTCTCCACAAATGTAGATGGAGAAGAGCCATTTTGGAACTGTATGTGCAAAACCCATATGGCTAAAGGCTGCTAAATGCCTGGAGGATTATCCTGAAAAGTTCTGCAGTTAGTTTTATATTCACTGCACTCCGTGTTATTTTTGTAATTATAAAATTAAGGAAAAGTAAATGGAAACAGATAAAAGGCATTATGACTACCCCTTAATTAGTAGGCTTTAAATGATTTTGAATCCTTGCAATTAGATCTCAAGTTATTTCAGTTATTTTATGGGAAATAAATGACAAAAGAAAAAAAGTGTTCTCTGATATTCAGGCATTTTTTCTTTTTGCAAAAGCTGTTCAAATAGAAGTTTTATCCAACTGGCTAAGCACCCATCTGCTGGGCATATAATAATTCTGATTATGTGCAACCACAGCAGATATCCACTGTGAGACAGTTATTTATTAGTCTATATGTGTTGGCTTCTGTCCTGATTACATTAAAATACTGCAGTGCAAAAGACACTTTAATAAAAACTCAGTGGTATTTGAGCTCATGCCAAACAATTGTCTTAAGACCATAAAGTCTTTAAAGAAACATCCTTGAGGAATTGTGTATGGGGAAGTTTACTTTCCTCTTTACATATGGAAATATAGAAGGGGCTAAGAGTGGTATTAGCATATACAAAAACATGCTCTGCTTTTTTCAAATAATGAACCTTAATTATGGAGAAGACATTTGAATATCTAGAAATGTATTTACCCTATGGGATATTGTTTTATAGTTTTAAAATAAAGTACCACTTGAGTTCAGGTTCAGTCACTATGAATGTACAGGTTACAGTTATCAGAAAGCAGTTTTCTTACAAAGATGAGTGGCAAGACAGTTTGAGCGTTGATTCTATACTAGCTATATGTAAAAAATATTGATTGCATTGATCCATCTGGTGATTCTCATCATTAATACAGTGAATGATAAGGTCTGGGAAAAGTAACCTGCAGTCAACCTATAATGCTGGTTTCATTTCAGAGCCAATAAACTCAACTTTCAAAATCATGAGTTGTTAATGGTACCATATCATCCATTAACTAAAATGTAAGCAGCTTTTCAAGATAAGACGTGTATCCCTCCACCCCGCCCCATCAAGAAGTGTCTGAAAGTGGAATGGGTGATGACAGCAATTAGAAATACAACCTGAACAATGCCATCAGGCTCACTGTACACTTGTTTTGCTGTCTCTCATTTACATAAAAACACACTTACAAGCAACATCGCCAAATAATACTGCTGATTATATGCAAATTGTTAAGTAGGAAATAACTGGGCTCACTTCTTTTGAGGATCTTACAGAGAGCAAGCAACCTAGACCTGGAGGTGAGGGTTCTTCAAGCAGCTCTTAAGTTTAGCACAAGGCAAATTAACAAACTTTCTTACAATAAAAATACTTATTTCTTTTATGCAGCATTTCTCTCTACACTTTGCAAAATACCACAGCAGGCAAGTGATTGAGTTTTGAACGTTTTACTCTCTCGAAGATGTTGTAATGTTAAGGAACACTAAGGTGTTGTAAATAACCTTTGCTTATGTGTGTTGATTTATTCCCTTTTAAAACAACTGCTCCATGCTAATCATTCCATGTAATTATCATTCCCTCTGTAATTATGCATATCTTGCTTCTAAAATTTTGACATGTTCCCCGAATGAAATATCAGGCTGAGGCAACAAGAAAGGAAGGATATTCTTAATAAAGAGTCTAAGGTATATATTTCATATGTTAATAATTTCTAATATATGCAATCAACCTTAATAAATTTTAATAAATATGAAGTAGCAAAACAATTAGAAATCATATCTATATTTAAACATTTTTGACCTACAAAAATGGCAATTTCCTATGTGCTAATGCAAGCCTCATTTGACATATTCTCTAGGCAAGATGCAGGAAACAAAACTTGCCAGACTTGCTATTTCTACACTTCTCAGTGTTCTCAGTATGTTTAGAATATAAACCTAATATTAATTATTATCATTATCACTGTTGATAATAGCAATGCTTTATGGAATGCTATGCTATGCTAGACAGTGCCCAAGAATGTTGAATGGATTCTCTAATTTTATTCATAAGACATTCCTATTGAGAGACTAAATATACAACTGAACAATGATAAGACCACGTATGCAACAGAACTGTGACCCACAGACGCTGCAGCAACCAGCCCAGGATGCCAAACAACAACGTCAGCATCAATTGGCTCAGAACAATCAGAACTTGATCAATGAATGCCAGCTTTACTCATTTTTATCCCATTTCCAACTCAGGACCAATCAGAGATAGTCAGATAATCTTTCCAAACCAATCACATACGATGCCCTGCTTCTTGTTAGCTCGCTGCCAGCTTCCCCATGCCAATCCCCCGATGCCTCCAATCGCGGCATATCTGGAATCTTCCCTTTTTTCACTGTAAAACCTTCCTGACTCTCTGTCTGCCTCTGACTCTTTTCCAAACGCAAGTGATGTTGACTGACTTCCTTTCTCTAGCAAGCTCTGAATAAATAACCTCTGTTTGCTCTTGTTTGGGTGGTTATCTTTGATGCTAAGGTAATAGTTTACTCTAAAGGCAAATATTAGCCCTATAGTTGCATTATGACTTCCAGGATTACTTATCAGCGATGAGAAGGAAGCCTTGCCTCAAAAGCCCTTGGCTGGTTTTGGCAATCCCTCTGTCTCACCTGCGTAGGCCTGGGCAGGAACTAAGGGGTATTACTCACATGTAATCAAAGCCTTCTCTGAAGCTTGTGTTCCCTCTGTTCTTGCCGTCTTTCTGCTGGGCGGCTCACAGAAAATACAGCTGTTCCTTACTTGCATCATTTATAATAGACTGATAAAGGTACGTTAAAAACAAAAATGAACATAAGGAGAGACCTTCAGAGCAGGGAGACCACTTGGGAAGCTGTTATAGTAATGTAGAAGGGAAATGATGAACACCAAAGCAAGCTGGGAATGATCCAGAAGGAAGGGAGGCACAACATGAGAAAGTGAAAGTTGACACTCAGCTTGCAGTCTGGGTAACTTGGACAATGCTAGCATTGTTTATAAGATTTAGAGAGGTAGAAAAAGGAGGCACTTATTCTGGGAAGATAATGACCTTTTTAAAAGCATGCTCAATCTTCGAAGTTTCAAGAGGGAGCCATTGAACTTGAAGAGCCCTATTGGCAGTGGGGGGCAAGAGAGAGTGGGAGAGACACCACCATTGCAGCTAAAAATTTCAGGTGATTGTTAAAATTTTGTGGCGAAGATATCCATTTTTCTGCTGCAGAGAAAAGAGCTGGGAGTGAAGGAATAAATCTTTGGAAGTACTTAAGGATATGGGGGGCAAAGAAGGACAATCAATGAAATGACACAGAGATGATGCATTCAGTGTTCTTTTGCGTATCTACAAGCTCTGTGCAAAAACAGTGTGTGCTCTTCGAAGGGCCCTAACCCTAGGTTAGGGTTAGGGTTAGGGCACTAATTCTCAGATTCCAAAACCTGATTTATCCCCAATCAGAGAAGAAGAAAGGAATCAAAACAGCAAAACATTAATAAAAGATTTTATGACCTCAGGAGTAACAGATTTCTTAGCTATATTACAAAACATCATGATAAGAGAAAGTAGTAATAATTTTAATTATATTAAAGATGAACCATATTAAAAATAAGACTGTATTCCTTCAAAATATATCACAAAGGTTTTGAAAAGACTAACCCCCAAACTGGATATCGGCACACATAAATTGACAAAATAGCACTCCTGATGTATAGAATATCTGTTAACTAATAAAAACAGATCTAAATAGAAAAATGGGCCAAACAATGAAAGGATTTTCTCAGAAGCAATAATAAACAACAGAGACGATCTTAATATTAAGTGATAAAATTAAATCTAAATTAAGATACAATTTTATGCCCATGAAATTTGCAAAATTAGAAGTTTGACAATATAAAGAATTACTGAAGATGAAATGCAATGAAAATAATTATACACTAGTGGTGAAAAGACAACCTAGCAACCCAACTCTTAAGAATATATCCTAGAAAAACTCTCATATATATGAACCAAGGGACATGTAAAAGAATGTTTTCAGCAGTATTGCTTATAGCACAAAAATCTGAAAACCACTGAAACATCTAGCAAGTGTAGAATAAATAAATTGTGCTATACTCATTCCTAGGAGATGATTCTTCATAGGTCTTTGGTGTTTCTGCTCACTTTGCAAGAGAGGCACTCACTACCCTTTTTCTGTACAATCTTTTCAAGAACTTTTGTATAGTGTGTCCCTCTGGGACCAACGGCAGATTTGCATATAGTCATGAAAGAGAGATACATTGCCTCCCCCTAGAGCAAAAGTCAGGTCTGCTTAATGTCTAATAAGATCATGTCTCCCTGTCCAGCTTAGGGGAGGCATGCTAATCTCCCATCATAAATGCTTTGGGTTTCATAGTTTCATAGCACATAAAAGCTGTGCGTGCAGGTGCACTTGGTACTCTTCTTATTGGCCTCCAAAAACTGGGGCTCAGAGTACTGGGAAAATATACTGATCCATATGTTATTTGTTGTGCCATGAGTAATAAAGTTCTTTGTCTCAGACCTAGGAGTTTTGTGTATTCTAGAAGCATTCATGAAACTGTGACAGGCTAACTGATTAGTTTACAAGTAGGATAAAATCTCAGATCTTTCTTGATAGTAATAGAATAAATTAAATAATAGGATTTAATCTACTCTAGGTATAAGAATCAACATGGATGAATCATAAAAGTACTTTATTGAGCTAAAAAAAAGAACAGGTTATATAAAATATAGCAGGATTCCTTTCATAGAAAATGGAATATTTTCACCCATTCTGTAGATTGTCTGTCTGCTCTAATGATAATTTCCTTGGCTTTTTAGTTTGTGTCGAAACTTTTTAATTTGATCTGGTCCCATTTATTTATTATTTTTGTCACTGTGATTGCCTTTGGGGTCTTCTTCATAAATTCTTCCCATAGGCCAATGTCTATAAGAGTTTTTCCAACATTTTCTTCTAGAATTTTTATGGTTTCATGTCTTAGGTTTAAGTCTGTTATCCATCGTGAGTTGATTATCGTGAGAGCTGAGAGGTGCGGATTCTCTTTCAGTCTTCTATATGTGGTTTATTGAATAGTGATTCTTTTCTTAGAGTATGTTTTGGTCTGCTTTGTCAAAGATCAGGTGGCTATATGAGGATGGCTTTATATCTGGGCTTTCAGTCCTGCTCCATTGGTCTATGTCTCTGTTCTTGTGCCAGTAACATGCTGCTTTGGTTACTATAGTCTTGTAGTATAGCTTGAAGTCTGGAAAATTGATGCCTCCCAATTTGTTCTTTTGTTTAAGGTTGCTTAGACTATATGGTGTCTTCTCTTGTTCCAAGCAAAGAATAGAATTATTTTCTCTAGATCTGTGAAAAATGGTGTTGGTATTTTAATAGGCATTGCATTGAATCTGTAGATCATTTTGGGAAATATTTGCATGCTATACATCTGCTAAAGGGCTGATAATTAGAATTTATATAGAACTCAGGAAAATCAGTGAGAAAAAATGAAACAATCCCATTAAAAAGTGGACAAAGGACATGAACAGAAACTTTTCAAAAGAAGATAGATTAATGGCCAAAAAACATATGAAAAAATGATCAACATCTCTAATCATCAGGGAAATGCGAATCAAAGCCACAATGACATGTCACTTAACTACAGTGAGAATAGCCTTTATCAAAAAGTCCCAAAACAACAAATGTTGGTGTGGATGCAGAGAGATAGGAACACTCATACACTGTTGGTGGGTCTGCTAATTAGTACAACCTCTATGGAAAGTGGTATGGAGATACCTCAAAGAACCAAAAGTAGAAATACCATTTGATCCAGTAATCCCATTACTGGGCATCTATCCAAAAGAAAAAAATATATATATTCTACAATAAAGACATCTGCACTACAATATTTATAGCAGCACAATTCACAATTGCAAAGATGTGAAAACAACCCAAGTGCCCATCAATCCATGAGTGGATTAATAAAATGTGGCATATGTATACCATGGAGTACTAGTGAACCATAAAATAAATGGTGAACTACCTCTTTTTTATCCTGGATGGAGCTGGAGCCCATTCTTCTAAGTGAAATATTACAAGGTTGGAAAAACAAACACCACCTTTACTCTCCATTAAATTGGTACCAGTTGATCAACACTTATGTGTACATATGGAAGTAACATTCATCAGGTGTTGGGAAGGTGGGAGGGGGTGGAAGGGGATGGGTAAATTCATACCTAGTGGGTGTGGTGCATGCTGTCTGGGGGATGGGCACCCTTTTAGCTCTGATTTGGGTGGTGCAAAGGCAATTTATGTAACCAAAGTGTTTGTATCCCAGTAATATTCTGAAATAAAAAAAAAAAGAAGGTGGAATAAGTAATGAAGCATTCGGTTATACATCCATACAGGGTAAACCTGTAAATAAAAGCAAGGAATTTAATTCAATACAGTAGGTATCTATATTTGGGATGGCAGGGAAGAGAATGTGGTATAGAGTATAGGGTAGATGCAGTCTATGAAGGGTAACATAGACGATTCACAAGTGCTGGTGAAATTCTATCTTTTCTATTTGGTGGTACGGTGCATGTAATCATTTATATACATCTTTAAACCCTACACATATATTTTTACATTCTTTGATAAGTTTGATGTAGTTTGCATTTAAAAATGTAGAAAAAACAGAAGAAAAAGTAATAAGGGTAGGGAGGAAAGAAAGTGATGGGAGTTAGAGAAGGCAGCAAAGTTCTACCTGATAATTACATAGCTTAAGGAATTTGGAGGAAAATTCCTGTGGCTCTCTGGAGGAAGTGGTGTTCTAGACCGCTAGGGAGTTCTAGGGAGAACAGCTGAAATTCCCCTGTGTTGGAACATGTTTGGTATTCAAAGAACATCAAGTAAGCCAATATGGCTGGAGTAGCATGAGAAATAGAGAAGGATATAGAATATGATCTTGGAGGGACAGTGCAGGGGGCAGCTCTTGGACTTTAGGAGACAGAGGAGTGGCATGACAACAGTATAATTAAAAATAATCTCCCTGGCTGTTGTGTCGAGAACATTCTGTCATTAGTCAAGAATAGAAGGAGGGAAACCACTTGAGAGATTAGTACAGAAGTTCGGGTAAGAGAAAGTGTCACTTTGGATTAAAGCAAATGAAGACACAGGTGGTAAAAAGTGGTCATAGTCAGGAAACATTCTCAAGGTAGAACCAAGGTAATTTCCTGATGATTTTGATGTGGGAAGTTAATGAATGGGAGGAATCAAATATGCAAATTCAGAGGAAATACACTGTCCCATTAGTTTGAAAGTTAGTACATTTAGCAAAAGTTTTTCTGGCCTTCTGCATAGCAATCACATCAGTGACTTTGCTTTATCACTACTTTCAAAACAATTTGTATTTGTCAGATATTTTTAATACTGCCTCTTCATTCCATAGCTTTTTGTTGTTGCTGCTGTTGTTCTTCTTGTCATTTTATTTTTGTTGTAGTTTTTCCTTTAAAGCAAATTCTTATGAATAGGATTTGATTATCATTATATATGAGTACTTATATGATTACTTAAGCTAGAACAAGTTATACAATTTAGTCAAATTTTATTGAAAAATAAAAGAAATCAAATTGTTTCTGGAAAGTATGAGTTTAATAAGAAATTACCTGCATTCCTCATAGATTTTCAAATACAAATAGGGTTAATTCAGCTTCTGAAGAAACTGGTGTGAATTCAGCGTGACACTCTAACCTCCTTCCTTTAGGCTTCCAGGTTAACTAGAGTTGAGTGAACTAATTAGATGACAGGGGTTTCCTCACTTTCCTCATGCATCTACTTTACTTTTGACTTTTCCGTTTCCTTTTTCTCTTCCTTTGTTTTCCTTTCTCTGTCTCCCTGCATTAGTGATCATCAAATGTCAGAGGAGTACAGAGCCAGGATTTTGCACAAATGCAGCAAAGTGAAAATACAAGCTTCGCCTCTGGGACCACAGGGATCAGAAATGTATTTGGGACAGGGACCAAAAAGAGAAATGTGGACCAGCAAATACTCAAGTGATTGCAGGTCAAATAACATAGGTCAGGAAACCTAAGTGAGACAGAAAACAATGTAAATAAACAGATGTAGGGCCCAAGCAGAGGTCCCGTCTGAATTGCTTCCCCTTATATTCATTACCCAACCCAGTCAGCACTTGCATTAAAATCCATAGAACTTAATTTTTATTTCCAACAATATCGTAAATTTCTATAAAAGTTTGAAGACGTAATGCTGATAACATTTTTAATGCACCTGCAATTGTCTTAGGACTATTAGATAGTAAAGACAAATCTGAAAATCCATTGCAACAGTGCTTCATAAGAGGTTTCTACAAGCACTTACAGAGCCGTCCCCTGGACTTTACCATTGTATCTATAAAAAGAATAGTATTCATGGTGTCACGGATATCCCCATAGTGTTTTACTCCATGGAAGAAACTGTGTGCCTATCTTATTTGCCAAAAATTATATTTATGTGAAATGCTAAGACTGTTAGCATTTTTTTATTTCAAAATATTAAGGTAGTACAAATGTTTTTGTTACATGGATACACTGTATTAATGCTGAAATCAGGGCTTACAGTGAACACCAGGACAGTGTTCATTGTACCCCATTGAATATGTTTCTTGCTTTGCTTTAACATCTAGGGAACTTCAAACCAAACTTCAATGTCACGTAACAGTGACTAAGAGATACTAATGATATTAATTCCATTGTGTTTATCTTGCCTTATTATTATAGTACATATATTATTCTTCAATAATTTATTTTTAGACCCATAATTACATGAAATTTTGAGCTGTAAGTTCTTCAAATTCTTTCTGGAATAAGTTGAAAATAAATTCAGAAATAATGTTTTTTTAATTTCAAAATATTACAGGGGTACAAATATTTTTGGTTACATGGATCAATTTGGTAATGCTTGAGTCAGAGCATTAAGTGTGCCCATCACCCAGCTAGTGTTCATTGTACCTGTTAGGTAGGTTTGTGCCCATTCCCTCCTCCTCCATCCCTGCTACTTGATTTCCACTGAGTTTTAGTTCCCTCTGTGCACATGTGTCCTCATCGGTTAGTTCCAATTTAATAGCGAGTATATGTGGTGCTTGTTTTTCCATTCTTTAGATACTTCATTTAGGATAATGGTCTCTAGCTCCATCCAAATTTTTGCAAAAAGCATTAATTCATCTTTTTTATGGCTGAATAGCATTCCAAGGTATACATATATGACATTTTGTTAATCCATTCAAGAACTAATGAGCATTTGGGTTGATTCCACGTCTTTGCAATTGTGAATTGTGCTGCAATAAACATTCCAGTATAGGTGTCTTTTTGATAAAATGACTTCTTTTCCTTTGGGTAAATACCCAGTAGTGGGATCGCTGGATCAAATAAGTGACTTACAGTTTCAATGCAATCCCTATCAAAATACCAGTGTCATATTTCACAGATTTAGAAAAATAATTCCATGCTTTGTTTAGAACCAGAAAAGAGCCTGAATAGCCAAAGCAGTCATAAGCAAAAGGAAAAAATCTGGAGGAATCACATTACCAGGCTTCAAACTATACTACAAGGCTACAGTGACCAAAACAGCATAGTATTAGCACAAAAATATTGGCATAACCCAATGGAACAGAATAAAGAATCCAGATGTAAAACCATCCACATATAGCCAACTGATCTTTGACAAAGCAGACAATAATATACACTAGGGAAAAGAATCTCTATTCAAAAAATGGTGCTAGAATAATTGGATAGCCACATGCAGAAGAATGAAACAGGATCCATATCTCTCACCACTCACAAAAATTAATTCAAGATAGATAAAAGACTTAAATGTTAAGGCATGAAACCATAAGAATTCTAGAGGAAAATGTAGGAAAAACTCTTCTAGACATCTGGCCAGGCAAAGAATTTATGATTAAGACCCCAGCAAAAACAAAAGTAAATAAATGGAACCTGATTAAATTAAAAAGGTTCTGCACAGCTAATGGAAAAATCAACAGAGAAAATAGATAACATACAGAATGGGAAAAAATATTCACATGCTATGTATTTGATAAAGGGCTAAAAACCGTACAAGGAACTCAAGCAATTCAGCAAAAAAAAAAAAAAAAAAAAAACCCATTGAAAAATGCACAAAAGACAGGAACAGAAGCTTTGCAAAGGAAGATAGACAAATGGACAATAAAAATAAGAAAAAATGCTCGACATCACTAATCATCAGGGAAATGCAAATTAAAGCCACAATGAGATGTCACCTCACCCCAGTTAGAATGGCTTTTGTTAAGAAGTTCCAAAACAATAGATGCTGGTGCAGATGCAGATAGAAAGGAATGCTTATACACTGTTAGTGGGACTGCAATGTAGTTCAACCTCTGTGGAAAACAGTATGGAGCTTCCCCCAAAATAATTGTCTAAAAATTTATTACAGGTACATTTTATAGCTCTACGACTAAGATAGAATCAACTATTCTCCAAATCCTTTTAGCGCATAAATATTGAGTGTCCCTTCCTTCAAATACATAGAATATTCACTAGTACAAATAATCAATAATGATGTTTAATTTACAACTATAAATCTAATTTATAAATCTTCCCATCTTAAATAGTTAAAAAATAGAGTGATACCTCCAACTCTAGCGCTCACTGATCTCTCCAGTTGCCCCTCTTTTTGCCCCCTTCCTACTCTGTTCTCACCATAGTCTTATTCTCTAAGTGAATTTCCAGATGGAGAGTTCTAGTATCCAAGCCTTAGATGCACTTTATTTATCATAATCTTAAAACACAGCATCTTTGATAACAAATATAGGTTTCTACTTGTATTGTCAATGATGTAGAGTCATCATGATACTCGAACATCTATCACGTGCCTTTCTGTTTTAGCACAGACTGGGTTACAATAACAATTTTAAAAGGAACACACGAAAGATCAAGAAAAGAATGAAAATATTAAAGTTACTTATAATTAGTTGATATCTGTGCAGGTGATACTCCAAGAATAGCACACCAGACTCTAGAAGAGCTGTAGAGAGTTAACTGATTTTAGACTTCATCAGCATTTTTAGTATATAGGGAAATGAAAAGAAATAATGAGAGGGGGAAACATTTACTTAATAAAGCTTGAACCAAATACTATACTGCTGGACATTCTGTCCATTTCTGGAGGTTTGATGTGGTTAATAAATTCGGGAGTCAATTCTGACTTCTGGAACCAAAGCATTACTCAAATGATTTAATCAAATCTTTCTGATTTCTCTTTACTTCAGAGAGAGGTTTTCACTAAATTGGGGATAGATGGTTTCGGAGGAAGAAGAAAATGAAGGACTTGGGGGCGGGCTGAGAGATGTAGAGAGACAGAAATCTGTAATCATCAAATAAATTTTTAAAAATCTTCTACCAGATTGATAGAGTGATGATATTAATAATGGTATTCCTCCCTTGGCCTCACGTAATTAGTTTTAAAGATAGGGCTTTGCTTTAATGGTAGTAGTCATTTCCTTTCTTTAGAAGTTTCGGGAATTGGCTACAAATTCAGCTTTTAAAAAAAATGAATAGTAAAAATGGTCATTTTTCTGAATATAACATTTTGTATTTTCTATGAAAGATACAAGATAAGCTATAAAGAAATGCTGTTAGCCTGGTTCTGAAAAGACATAGAAGAGTCCTGTTAACCGATTGCATTTATTTTAAACCTTTTCATGAAGATTTTACATGTTGACAAAGCAGTAATTATTGAAGCTATGGGTACAAGGTGAAGTGCATATGGAGTGTGACCAGTTAGAAAGAAGTTGAGGTGCACATAACACTCTCGGGCGTTGAATTGTTTTGTACTAGGCAGGTCATGGTGTGACTTGGTATCAAACGTACAAGTTTTCAAAGCACAGCTGCCTCTCATTTGAATGCTGAACTGCATGTCTCTGTCTCCTGGGTTTCTTTGTCCCTTGCAATGTAACATCAAATCTATTCTTCGCGATGTTAAATAGGATTTACATAAAGTCATAAACAAGAAAAGGAAATGTCTATATTTTATGTATAACTTTCACATAATCAAGATACTCACTGGCTTCAGTTTTTTTATACCTCAAATCAATTCAACTGTTGAATTTTTAAGGTATAGAATAACATAAAAGCTAAAATGGTTGCAAGAGAACCTATGAATGTATTATAAACATATTTATAAATGTATTTTATAAAACATGGAAATGTATATAAACTTATAAATGTATATATATATAAATGTATTTTAACTGAAAATATTATTTGATAAGACTTATCACAATCAATCTATAGCAGCCATATTTAAAAATAAAAATCACTCTGGTCTACGGTTTTAAATGACTTAAGTTTAGATTATATATTTATCATTATTTGCCATAAAGAACAAAGTTAGACCTCCTGACAAGGGACTAAACCTAATTATGACTTATTTTGTTTAATATAGTCTTAATTATATGGAACTATATTTCCCACTTTAGGTTATTGTTCCACATATAATTTACATCATTATTTAGCCAAAGTATAATATTTTACAGATGTAGGTATCTGAGAATAACAGTTATTTATTCATTGAGAAAGTATTCCAATTCTATAGTAATCTATAACAAAACACCCAAACTTAGTGATATAAAAATAGAGGGAGAGAGAGAGTGTGTGTGCTTGTGTGTGTGTGTGTCAGGAATTCCCAAAGGGCTCAATGGGTTGGCTCCTCTCTGCTCCACAATGTTTGGGACTTTAGCTGGAAAGAATAAAAGAGATGGAAGTGTCTCGAATAACTAGGGACTGGTACTATCAGAGGCTTCTTTACTCACATGTCTGACGCCTGTGCTGATGTAATGTGCAGGTTAAGTCAGCTGAAGCTGCTGAATGCAATATACCTACACCCCTTCATATCACGTAGGCTGCTCAAAGTATGGTGGTTGGGTTCCAAGTGGGAGCATCTGAAGAGGGAATGTCCAGAAAGGAAGGGTTCCAAGAGACTGAGGCAGAAAGAGGCTGCAAAACCTTCTCTCACTTAGCCTTGGAAAGCATGCAATGTCATCTCCCCCACATTTTATTGATAACAAATGAGTTAGGAAGGCCAGACGAGATGCAGGAGGAAGGCAATCTTAGTTCACCACTCAATGGGGAAGAGGCAAGGTCCCATGGTGGAAGAGCCTGTGGGATGGTTGAAAATGGTGCAGCTATCTTTGGACAAATAAAACCTGCCACAGGCAGTATATGACACATAAGATTACTAGTTTAGTTTTAGGTTAAATGATGGACACAGAATTATAAAATAGGCACACACACAAAAAAAAATAACAAGGTTAATAGAAAATAATTCACTCTTGTGTCCATAAGTAGAAAGCTTATTTCCAAAACGCTTCTATGATAAACACGTTGAAGTTATGAAACTTAAACTTCATGATACGTATTAGTAAATGATATTACTAAAACAAAAGCATACTTTCAAATATTTTAAATATAGTAAATATTGCCAGTACTATGAATTAAGCTATATTTTATAAGCCACATATGTTATCATATATGGATTATGATTCTTTAAAAATTAGGTCTATTTAAATGAATATGATAGCATCAGTGCTTTCTAGCAACTCAAATTATGTTGGGGAAGTTAGATTTATAAACAAAGAAATATAATACAGAACAAGAAACATTTAAATTTGATGTGCCATCCGAGTACTTTGAGAAGGAAAAACTTAAAAATTATCAGAGAAGCATGAGCAAACTTGTATAGTAAAAGCTTGAAAAGTTCATAGTAATGTAAATTTCTTTCATTAGCCTAAGTCAGTTATATAAATATACACATTTATATACAATATGTACTTATACTTCAGTATCTCAGATAAATGAATAATACCAGGTAAAAATAGGTTTTCCCCCCTCTGCTTTCATCTTTATAAAGACCTGTAATGAACATCAGTTTTGTATGAGTTTTGAATCACTTGAAATACTTATAGAGAAAACAAATTTAAAAAACTGTTTTAGAATGTCTACCTGCTGAGGATATGAAAAATGAATTGTGTCTTTTATTTTTGAATTCAAGAAATTAAGTGAAGTAATTCTCTATATTTATTAGAGATTAAAAACAAAACCTGAATGTGCCTAGGGCATGACTTCTTCTCCACTTTTGTTTCCTCAGAAGAAAAAAAGAAAAATAGTCATTTCAATTCATCTCCGCAGCTAGTAGCCAAAGTTAAGAATCCTGAAAGAATAGAAAACTCTACAAGATGAATATGGTGTTCTTTTTTAAGGTCATTTTTCATGTTTCTGATAAATGCATATTCCTGAGATGATAATTTCCAAACAACTATGTTTTGAAATCAACATTTGAGAAACAATGTCTACAATCCCAATGAAATGTTAATAGTTCCACTATTGATACATTTTTTAAAATTATGTAATATCTCAATGGTTTCTTTCCTATCCTATGGCACAATAAATATGCATGTTCAAGAAAGACTCGGGGGGAGAAAAACTTCATGCCAACTTTTTTTTCTAGTTTAGGAGCTTTTTTATTATTAGTTATTTTTTCTTAATTGACACATTATCACTGTACATATTTATGGGGTATAATTTGATGTTTTCATATATATATGTCATATAATGATCAAGCCAGGGTATTTAGCATATCCATTGCCTCACGTATTTATCATTTCTTTGTGGTAAGATCATTCAAAAGCCTCTCTTCTGGCTACTTGGTAATGCACAATATCTTACTGTTAACCATAGTCATCCTACTGCCCAGTAGAACTTATTCCTTCTATCAACCTAGAATGTTGTATCCATTGTCCAACCTCTCCTATTCCTCCCTTTTCCCCTCCTCTCCCCAGTCTCTGGGAACCAACCTACCTTCCTTCCTTCCTTCCTTTCTTTCTTTCTTTCTTTCTTTCTTCCTTTCCTTCTTTCTCTTTCTTTTGTTAGATTCCACATACGTGTGAGATCATGTGGTATTTGTCTTTCTGTGTTTGGCTTATTTCACTTAACATGATGTTCTCCAGGTACATCCCTATTGTCACAAATGACAGAATTTCATTATTTTTGATGACTGAATAGTAGTCTATTGTGTGTATGTACCACATTTTCGTCCATTGTTGTCCACTTGGATTGATTTCACATTTTAGGATTGTAAATAGTGCTGTAACAAGCATGGGAGTACAGATACCTCTTCTACTTACTTGTTTCATTTCTTTTGGATATATACCCAGTCATGGGATTGTTGAATCATAGAGTAGTCCTATTTTTAATTTTTTGAGAAATACCCATACTGTTTTCCATAGTGGCTACACTAATTTACAATCCCAACAGCATCAACTTGTTTTAATTCTTCCTAATGGAGACACCCAAACAGCAACTGCTTATCTTTCTTAAATGTTTTCATGACATCCATTTATAATCATTAATATGCTCTGGATAAATTTCACAGAATTTTCTCTTAGAAGTAGCAAATGGATGTCAATGATTGACTGATACAATGTAATCCTGGGAAGGAATTTTCCAGTGCTGTCTCATTAACCAGATGACCTCCAGACATTGTCAGCACCGCCCAGCCGTGGTGATTGATCACCAGAGAACAGAGGTTAGTAACTCTCCCCCAGGTATTAATGTATAGCATCTTCACTTACCCACCCCTCTCAGGCTTTTCCAGTAAATGATTGATTTATTATGCAGCTTCAATGGGGATTTGTCAAACTCTTAATCAAGGAATCCTACATTGCCACAAGTAAATCAATGACACTTTCGGGCAAAATGACTTTTATGGCACATGCAAACATTACTCTATGTGCAGGTACTATTCTGTAACAGAAAAATACATTCAGATGTCAGTGAAGCAGAGATGGACTAATGGAAGGAAACACAATACGCCCATTTGTTGACGAAGAGATGCCATTGTAAGGAAAATGCTTTTTGTTGTTTCCTGTGATGGATCAACAAAATGCAAAGCTCTTGGGGACTCAGAAAAAGGAAGGCAGAAGTGAAATGGCTAAGAAAGAAACATATTTTAGAGAGTGAATGTTTGAGGTGTATGTGTAGAGTGAATGATGTGGAAAGAAATCTCACAGGCTGTTTTTGATGACCCATTCTGTTTAAATGCCAGGTGTCCCCAGGGACAAAGCAACAAGCAGGTGATTTGTTTATTTCATGACATACTATATATTTTGCAAGAAATTCAAAAAGCAACTGTATATTTTATGACAATGGCTAGAATTCTCATTTTTTTGCCAAACCATATACTAATTAATGTGGCTTTAAAAGAATGTAAATAGTGCAAATTAAAGACACCAAAGTCTGGTTACCAAATGAAACAAGCAAACAAAAAACTCTACTGTCTGCTCTTTATGTCTAGAAGTATCTTCCTCACTTCTGGAAATGATTTTTTTTTAAAAAAATCCAACTATATTCTCTTTTACGGGTTGAATTGTGTTCCCCAAAAGAAGGTATGTTGAATTCCTAATCCCCAATAACTCAAAATGTGTCCTCATTTGGAAATACAGTTTTTGCAGATTTAACTAAGTCAAGAAAAGATAATTAGGGTGCACCCTAATCCAATATGCCTGGTGTCCTTATAAAAAGGGAAATTTGGACAGATACACACAGAGGGAAGATGAAACAAAGACAGCCATGTAATAACAGAGGCAGAGATTGGATTTAGGTAGGTGCGAGCCAAGAAATGTCAATAATTGCTGGCCATCACCAGTAGTCAGGAAGAGAGGCAAGGAAGGATTCCGCCCAGAGACTCACTGGAAGAACAGCCCTGCTGATTCTGAACTTCTAGTCTCCAGAACTGTGAAACGATAAATTTCTGTTGTTTTAAGCCACCTAGTATGTGTCACTTTGTTATGGCACTTTTAGAAAACTGGCACCCTTCTATACCATGCATACAGGCCAGCCATTGCCCTGGCTTGGGAAGACAGTCGCCAGCTAGACTGGCCAGACACAGGCAGGGACTAGCTCACATGGTGGAAAAAGGGGAGACTCTTTGCACTGGGGCTACAAGTCTCATGTCCTGGACAGGGGTATTTGTGTCCCTCTGTAAGAAGAGTAGTCCCAGCTCAATGATGGGCATTTTATGAGGATGGACAGAATTGACCCTTCCTCTTTGTATATGATCCAATTTTACATATCACGTTTAAAACCTAATGATCAGAATTCTTTGTTATTTTTAGTAGACAGACCAAAATTTGATATGACTGCTGAGTTTTAGATAGATAATCACATAGGTCATAACAGCTGCATCTTTCCGAAGCCAGCAATCAAATAATTAAAAAAATCTATGAGCATTGTAAGTCACCAGGGACCACATCAATTTTCATTTGCTTAATATAATGTTCTTGCCAAAAAATATATTTGTTTAAAGAAATTAATGATGCCAAGAAAGCAGGGGGAAAGCTCAGTAATACTGTACTGGTATCCTCACTGCCAAGCCTGTCATGATGTAGTAACTCAGGCTTACACATCAAAGGCAACACCTACATATAAAGTAGAAAGTGCCATTTCCCATTGCAAGGGACACGTCCTTATAATGTTCCTTTAAAGAAGTCTCAGTATTTTAGAAGCATACTTTGTCTTTGAGGAACTAGAAAGACATTTGAGAATGACTTGGAGGGTATTTTGCTTCCCCTTAAATGTTTTATATATATGATGACCATATGATATGGCCTTTTCTTAAAATAATATATGTTAGTCAAAATCTCCTATATATAAATCTAGGCTATATTTAGAGATTCATCAGTACTAGCATTTTATAGTTCCTAATGAATCCTTAACAACTGCTAAACTTTTGCTCTTAATATTACTTCATATCAAATTAGCCTTATGTTTATGAATTTACAAGTCTTTTTGCATACAATGCTTAGACACATTGATCTGTATACAACTACGTGAATATTTAAATATCCATTTGAACTAGAATTCAAGCATAATAGATTTTGCAATGATGCAAATTGAAATGGCATATCAAAATGAGATGTTTTTCTTTGGAAATAATAGCCTACTATGGAGGAAAAAGCAAATCAACATTATATTAATGGCTTACTTCAAAGTTATTAAGAATAAATAGTGCTCTTATCACAACATAAAATTGATGAAATCAATCATTTTAAAGAAATTTCTTACTTAAATCAAAGTGAATTTCAGTGGATCTCATTTAAGGTAAGCTAAGAATATCCTCAAATAATCAAATTTAATTATAACTGTCATTTTAAGATCAAAGAAATAGGTTCCCCCCATACCACACACCACACACATATACATACACTCACACACATATACATACACTCACACACAAAGCAAGCAAGCAGGAATACGGACTGAAACTTTTCACAAGAAAAGTGTGCTTTTGGATGCATACGACAAAATGAGGTAGAAGAAATTCCCTCTCAAACTTAGAGCCCCCCAAAATGACCTTATTGATTTGCCTTGGGACAATTTCTTTCCAACACAGAATTTCTTTTTATCAAATGAATGTCCTTTGAAGTCAATTAAACTTGGGCATGGCACTCCCAAGACTGCGAGCACTTTCATAGCTGAAGGCAACAGCTACTTGACAGGGTGACATGGAAATCAGACTTCTGATACGGAGCACTATTTTCAACCTTCAAGCATGTGGGAAATACAAAGTAAGTGTATTTGTTTGATATTTAAAATGGAGCTGTTTCAGGGCTTTAGAGAATAAATATATAAATTCAACTGAGTTTTTCTTAACTTTTTAAAAGAACAGGCCTACAGAACTTTACTCTGCTCCCAGCTGCCAGTTCTCTTGTAAACACTTGGCCTGATCAGCAAGAGTGACCATTTGAGACATCCTAGAACAGATCAAAGACAATTCAACAACCACAGACACTGGAAATGCCTAAACGTGGGTCGCTGGGGTCATCTATCAAAATGAGAAACTTACATTTGGTTCAATTATTTGAGAAATCTTTGACTCATACCAGATTATTCCCATACTTTTCTAAATCTGGTAATGAAACTGAACTACTAATTCACAATAGCCTTTTGTCAAGGCATGGTCATTATTTTGCTTATATGCTAATTGTTCCAGGGAATAACGTTATTTTAGGAAATCTAGAAAGTCTTTTTAAACATTCATCCAGACTCGTGACATATAATTCATAACGAAAGGTTAAAAAGATAAAACTTGGTTCATATGTGTTAACTTTTCAACGGAAATCAGTTGCATAAAATATAAAGATCTAAAGGAATTATTTTAATGCTTCCATTGCTGTAAAGTTCATTGGAAAAGAAAGATCACTTCCATTTATTTGTGAAAAATAGTACTTAGCTATTTTCTTTAACAGTGGATAATACCTTCCCATTTCCCTCATGAAATGAAAAGTATAGATGGCAAATTGCATATTCACTTAGGCTAATGGTGTAACTCTGCTCATATTGTGTTGTCTTTTCACTTGGGTAATCCCATCTGACATCCTGTACTAGTACTAGGTTTGAAAGCAAGTCTTAAAAATAATTACCCAGGAATGATAAATCTTAAAAACTTATTAGAAAACAATACATTAATAAATTTACATACAGTTATGGGAATATTTGGTTTTTTCTCCATGGTCACATTAAACAAAAAACTACAGTAAAATTCTTAATAACCTTTAAATGCATCAAAATGTAAATGTAAGATTTTATTTTCATGTTAAAATTCCCTGTAGGAGATAGCTGAGGGGCTTGAGGTTTTCTACTAATTTGTGATCCTATATTTATGGTTATTACCCTTGTTTTCTTTTCAAACACAGAAAAATGTGACCTCTTCATCTAGCCAAAGTCCTTTTAGCAGATTTCCTATATGTAACAAGTGCAGTTATTTCTTCATTCCAGTTGGAAGAGAGTAATTACAATGCTGGTAACTCAAGGTGAATAATATTTGGGAACATTCAGAAGTTATATCAGAAACATCTTCATTAAGTGAAAGGACAGTTCCTCTTACGTGGACGCTCTTCCTCTGCTGAACAGCATTTTCTCACATCCTGCAGTTAGCTGCTGATGCTCCCATAGTTATTACAACATTGCATTGAGCAATTCCAAAGTCTTTACTCACTGTTCAAAGTTCTTCGGTGGTTAAACTAATATCCTTTTTTTTTTTTTTTTTTCCATTTTACTCTTTTTAGCAAGCATTGCTGACTTAATAGTATGTGGTTTAAACTTCTCTTTTCAACATTATCTTCTAGTGCCTGGTATTGAAAGTATTTGGTTTGATCCATTGCATCAGCATCACCTGGAATCCTGCTAGAAATGTAGAATTTCTAGCTTCATTACAGACCAGCTGAGTCAGAATCTGCATTATAGCAAGATCCCTGGGTGATTTTAATGCATTTGAAGTTTGAGAAGCACTGTCCTTGTGCAAACAAGTCACCCTCCCTTGATAACTACATTTCCTTGCTCCAACCCAGGAAAAGTAGAAATAAAATTAGTTCCAGCAAATCATATGTCAGGGAAAGCGGTAAAGAGGTCTGGTCTTCAATGTCAACCAATACTTCATTTGTTGGCTCACTTCTCTGTCCTACCCTCCATCATATTTGTGCCATCCATACCCAAATCCTCCCTACTCAGTTGCCAGGGAGACCATCACCTTCCTCTGCTATAAGCCCCTCTTATCATCCATAGTATTGAATTTTTACCAAATCTAAAAACATGCGGGGAAAAAAAAAGGTGAAATAGACTTTTTTTCCTGAACGATTTGATAGTATTCAAGCTGACAAAAAAGAACTTTAGCAAGCTTTACAAAAAGACATTTTGAAATAATGGAGCTGGTATAGTAGAGATATCTTTTCCTACAAAATAGAGAAAAAATATTTATCAAAACAGTCGAGAGAACAGATTTCAACATTTGTTCCTAAAATACAATGACCATTTTCACAATCATTATGTACTGTACCCACCACTCTTCCCTACTGCCTTGTGTTATTTTTACTTCTCTGCTCTCAAAACCCCAATATTGTGGCATGTATTAAATGCTATGTGTTATCCTATTATAAATTTCTATTATTGGTTCTGTTGAATTAAAATATTACATATGTTTTATATATAGATAGATGTAATATTCATATTTTTCTATCTGTCCATCTGCCTAGAAATTTTTAAAGCAGTGCATTCAACTCAATTATATTTAGTCATCGCTAGTATTAGCATGGCATATTCAAAGCTGTATCACTTTGTAAATTAATACTGAAATTTCATTGTATATGGCTTTACTAAAGCTACTAAAACAAGGAGATAAGTGGGGAAAATGTCTTGAAAAAATTGCCTTAGCTTGAACTGTGGTGAAGAAACCCTTGTCTACAATAACGATGAAAAGACATAAATCTTAATCACAGGTAGTGATAGTCATTTCTTTTTATCACTGAATAACATTCCATTGCAGATTTATCGTTTGTTTATCTATTCATCTTTTGAAGAATGTCTTATTTACTTCGAGTCTTTGGTGATTAGGAGTAAATCTGCTATAAACATCCATTTGTATATTTTTCATTGACATAATTTTTCATTCTGGCTGGTAAATTTGTAGGAGCGAGATTGCTAGATCACATAGTAAGAAAAGTTTAGCTTTACCAAAAAAATGCCAAACTGTTCTCCAAAAGAGTTGTACCTTTTCACATTACCAAAAGCAATGATGGAGAGTTTCTGTGGCTCTGCATCTTGCCAGTAATTTGCATTGTAAGAGTTTTGTATTTTAATCATCAACTAGTTGAAAAGTGGTATTTCATTTTTGTTTCAGTTTGAAATTCCCTAATGAGAAATGGCATTGAGTGTCCTTTTATATGGTTATTTGCCATTGATTAATCTTCTTTGGTGAGGAGCTATGTTGTTAATGATTAATTATTAATGATTCCTAAGTGGTTAGTAAGCAGTAATTATTAATCATGCTTCAGGGAGACATCAAAAGGCAACAGAATATATATATATGATATATTTTTTATATATATATATATATTTGTACTTACACTTCCCATATTTCTAGTTCTATTTATTTATCCTTATCTTTGTAATACTTAAGAATAATGTTGATTTTCATTTCTCTTGTGGGGAAAAGTGAACTTTCATAAAGTTGAGACACTTACTAAAGGATATTTTAAATAAATGGCTATTGTGTGTCAAGAGATATTTCATCTTTATGAAGCTTCCATTTCTAAAGTGGTAAAAATGGTATAGAAGTCATTCGAGTTCTGTCTTTTTGCCGAATGCATTGATGCTGAATAGCGGTGGTACAAATATTTTAAATGTTATTTCCTGGCCTTTTGAAATAAAAACAATGACATTTAGAATGCAGCCAAATAGTATTAATCTGAATTCTCTGCCTCTAAGTTATATTGGCAATTTATCTCTAGCAGAGTTTCATGGTTAAGGTGACATCACCCAAAATGTCACTCTGGAGAGAGAGCCAGTGACCCTTTTCTTGTAGGATGAAAATTCAAACAGTGTAACAGGCTATATTTCAAATTACACCACGATGTATTCTAAAGGACTCTCAGAATCCAAAGGGTAAGATGATACACAGGCTTCATGCATCCAAGGGCTTTAATTGATTTTCAAGTTTCATTTATATGTCGTGTTAAGTCACTAATTTCATATTGTTTTCAAAAAGAACCATTGAACACCTACTATATTTCAGACATTGGTTAATTAGCAGTAAGAGTTCACTGCTTTCATAGAGCTTAAAGTCTATTAACTCTTGTGAGCAATAAAGAAAATAAATAAGTAAATTATTGGAAGTTAAGTTGTAAAGGAGAGGAAAACAACACAAAAGGATCGTGCAGGTTTTAAAGGTGGTATGAAATTTTCAATAGAGAGTCAGGGAAGGCTTTATTTAGGAGGCAACATTTTTTATTTTGTCTACCAAAACAAACAAACAAAAAACACTTGTATAATACTATCTGCCATTCACTGTTCTAAGTACTTTTCAAATACTAACTCATTCATTGAATCCTCATGACAACACTCTGAACAAGATGCTATTATTAGCTCCATTTTACAGAAAATGAAACAGAAAAACAGAAAGGTTGACAACTTCCCCATGATTCACAAAGCTGAAAAGTAACCAAGGCATCTGCTGAACTCGGGTAGCCTGGATCTCGACTCCATTCTTTTGGCTATTATACCTTCCTGCCTCTCTCTTCTTTGAACAAAGATATGAGGAAGGTAAGGAGGGGGAAGGCAGGTCATGTTCATATTTGGAGGAAATGTTTCCTAGACATAGAGAATGGACAAGTGCCCTGAATTGTTTGAAAAATGGCATGGAGTCCAGAATGGCTGCATAGAATGTAGGTAGAGCCAAGAAAGAACGGAGATGAATCTGAAAAGTAATGGGGTGTGAGCTCACATAAGAATTTCGCTTTTCCTTTGAGGGAGATGGGGAACCAGTGGAGAGATATGAGCAGCAATGACATGCTGTGTATTACTTTAGGAGGATCACCATGGCTACTGTGCTGAAAATAGAGTGTAGACCGGGAAATGGGAATCCAGTACATAGAATTTGCAATAATAATGGTGATATCAGGATGACATCAAAGATACTGGCTTGAATAAGCAGAAGGATAAAGTTGCCATTAACTGAGAAGGCAAGACTGTAGTAGAAATAGATTATGGAGGGAGACAGCTGGACATGTTAAGTTTGATGGCTATTTGACATCTAAGTGGAAATTCAAGTAGATAACTGGATATGTGAGTCTGGAGTTCAGGGAAGTGATCCCTGCTAGAGATATATAAATTTGAGATTATCCTTAATATTTAAAGGCATGAGACTATATGAAATAAATAAAGCAATAACTCTTGAGAGAAGAAAGAAGTAGTTCCATGAGTAAGCTTGGTTGAGCTTACTTGAGAATTTTATGATTTGCTAGATATCAAATGTAATGTGTCTCACATCTTGAAAGTAAGAAAATAAATCAGGGAGTTAAACCTAAATTGTTTTCTTTTCATAATCCCTTGTTGTTAACACATGTAGAAAATGCTGGCTTATAAATATCTAAGTTACATTACACAGAAAACTTTAAAAGTTTAGAATACATTTCAATTTCATCCAAGTGCAGGTTCATATTTTCTCAGAATTCCGAATTCTCCAAACTGAAATGACATACGCGAAATTGCCATACTCCCGTTTCCTTTTGACTTCTACAGATCGTTCTCCCTTGAAGATTCCTTGGACGAAGTTTGAGTCACAAAAGCGAGCCAATGTTGATACGAGTGACTTATAAAAGGACTAATAAGATAACCTGCATTGTATTTTTCTTTAAGCATAAGTAAAAAGAAAAAGAAGGGAAGGAAAGGGAGAGAGGGAGAGAGGGAGAAAAAAAGAAAGGGAGAACGGTTTCAAAATGAATAATGAATCTGCCAAATGTCTGCATTCAAATCTTGAACAGCAAGTTATAAAAGGTGCACCTGGATTCCCTAATAAGCCACACCCCCATCATGTGACCAATAATCCAGCCAAAACACACTTTCAGATCATCTTATAATGGGAAATCTCTGACTGTCTTTGGTATTTAATTGACCCATGGAATTAAGGCTTTGTTACAGTTGATTTTTTTGAGGGAAGTTGGCTTTGGAAGCTCATGAAAGCAGATGGAATTGGGGAAAGAATTAAGTGTCTGCTGGTAGGAGGGTGATGGGTTGTTTCATTAATAAAATGTGAACAGCAGGAGGATGTTAATGAAGAGACACCCCAGAACTCGCATACCAAATTTATTCCACGAAGAAACTTGCATATGGTAATAAGCAGAGGTATTTTACAAAAAGAAATGCCAAAATAGGAGGAAAAGTTATCACTTAATGTATAATTTTTAAAAATCAATTTATGCTCCTTGCAGTACAGCGTTGCATTTTATTCAGCCTGCAGTCGGAAGATAAATGAAAATGTAACTAATTAACATGACTTAATGTCATCACACAAACTCCATATACATTAGAATATCGATCCTCAAATTTGGAAATTTGTGATGCTGTTTAGCTGGTTATTTTATTTACATAACAAACTTTCTTCTCAATTTATGGGATAACACATGTTAAATCTTTAAAAATTACTAAGCTAATTTTGTTTGTGTTACAAAAGTATACTAACTCATACCTATTTTTTAAATGTAGAAATTACAGATAAAGCAAAAGAACATTAAAAACTATCATAATCTCACCATCCAGAGATTATCGCTCTTAACTTACTCTCTTGCCAGATCTTTTCTTTCAAATAAAATATGGACTTACAAGCATCATCCAAAATGAATTTCAGGAGAGTGCTTCAAATGTCTGGGGACATGAAAGTGTTTCAAACAAAACAGGGTTGATGATCACTGCAGCGCAAGCACTGGGTATTCTTTCCCGATTTCAAAGCGCTATTTTTTTTTTCTTTTCGTTTTCTTTTTTTTTTAAACCAGATTTTAAGTTTTTTTTTTTTTTAATTCAAATTGACCCAAAGCAAAACTTACATTACAAAGGAAGAACAAAATGCATTATGATATAACACACTAGGAGTTACATGAAAGCTAAATTTGTGTTAAAGCTAAGACGTGCCAATGCAGAAGGATCCTGTAAAAGCAGTTTTTTTTTTTTTTTCTTTTTCTGGCATGTCTCAACATTTACTTTTATAATTTTGCATTTACAGTTAGTGAGGCGGAGCGTCAGGAGTTTTCCGCCCGTTCAGCATTCCTCTGGGCGCTCTGGCTGGCGGGCTGCTCTATCCCTCCCTGCAAGAGAATCAGCCATGCAGCCGCTGCCGTAAGGTGGGGTGCATGGCCATATGTGGCCATCCACCTTGTGTTCGTCACGCGTCCCCTGACATCCTAATGCAGGAAGTAGGAGCTTCCCTGGATGAGTGACATTCAATTATCCAAGAAAGAAATTCTTAAAGCACCACATGATACAAAGATAAATCACCTTGGCTGACAGCTCCATTACGAAACTGACATATGGAGAGGAGAAGGAGCCCACGGGGCTAAAGGTATTCTTGCAGCCACTCCCCGAGCAATTGAGATGCCTGGGAAAGGGATGTGCCTTAGCCAGATCATTTGGGCAAGAGTCACATCCTAAGACGATTAGATTTTCCCCACAATATCAAGGACTGTGTGTCAGGCATACATTATTTGCTAAATAACCCTTGAGATGTTCCTGATGAGTAAACGTAGCAATAATTGTTATGATATAGTCCCTGACTAGGCTATCCAATGCTACGCCCTCCTTCTAGCACCCACCCACCCCCATTCATCTAGAATAGATCTGTCTCTCCTTTACTTTCCATACTTCGCTTGGCACAATCCATGCCTGTCTCATTCTTTATGTTATTGTTAACTAGCACAATGCCAGGCACCTGGAAGACATTGGATAAATATTGGTGAATAATAAATACATAACCAAGATGAATGCTTTACGGGCTGAACACAAACCAACTGCCCACACACTTACCCATAAGGCAGAAGGGAGTAACCTGCTTCTCTATACAGATGCTACAGAAAAAAGTGTGTTATATTTGGCTTGCACTATACTCTCCCGGCTCCCCCAGCCATTTCCACGCTATCCCCTGGCATGAGCTAGAAACTGAGCTAAGTAAGACTTTCTTTTTTATTTATTTATTTATTTATTTATTTTTATTTCATCTTATTGTTATGGGGAATACAGAATTGCAGGTTACATACGTTGCCCATGTACCGCCTGTCCCCCCAAGTCAGAGCTCCAGGCGTGTCTGATCCCCAGACAGTGCGCGTTGCATCCATCATGTAGGTATATATCCCTCCCTTCCCCACCCCCCTTCCCGAGTCAGCACCTTCAAGCATTACCATTCCCCAAACGGTGCGCAATGCACTCATTGTGTAGGCATACACCCATCCCCTGCCCCACCCCCCACCTCAGTCTGATATCCGATTGGTGTCGTTCCCAGATGTGTATTCAGGTGATGTTCAGGGAAACCAATTTTCTGGTGAGTACATGTGATGCTTGTTTTTCCATTCTTGGGATACTTCACTTAATATAATGGGTTCCAACTCTCTCCAGGAGAACCTTTTGCTTTTGTCAAAAGGGATATTAATATTAAAATCATAGGGTGATTGTAAGAAGTCAATTAATTATACAATGCAAATAAAACACAAAGTACTATGGCTGGCATATAAGAATTCTGTAAAGAGTCACTATTTGGCTGTTGGCCCCTGATGCTAAAGACTAATGGCCATATCATTTAGGAGAAAAATATCATTTAGTTCATGGTAGGAAAAGCAGAACATTTTAGAACTTTCTTCCTTCGCACTCATTCCGTGAGTTTTACAGCTACTTGAGAAAGACAGATCCGGGAGGAAAAATCCTTCCAAAATGCTACCTCTACCTGTGTAGCCATAGGTAAATCATAGACTAGTAGACTTAAACGGGACCTTAATGATAACAAGTCTAGTCACCAATTTCACATTTGAATCCTTTCTACAATATTTCAGCAAAGGATACTCAGCTCCCATCACCACTCTTGAGAGCGTTTTCCCAAATATGTTCAGGATAGAGGATCACAGGGAAGAACAACACAAAGTTGCCAATATTTTATCCTGTTTTCTTTTTTTTTTAACACTATGCATTCAGCAATATGAAATTCTACGCTGCATATCACAATGCACAGTCTGCCTTGGAGGGCTCCCTTCAAACTTCTGAAATAATCTTCATCCCATTTTGAATCCAGTAAGAGGAAATGTAATGAAAATGTCAAAAGAGGTTACTAAACGATTTAGGCACATTTTCAATTCCTGTGTTGCATTTTTAATAGTTACATTAAAAGTGAATACTGTAGGGAGTCTCTCTCACACATAAGGAAAATGAGGTGTTCTGGAGATATAGCTTTGATATAAGTAAAAGCTTAAAGAGACAGCTATTTAATTATGCATTCATATAAATGCTGAATAAGAGGTATTCCATAATGAAGGGAGTCCCTCTGACAGATTATATTCTACTTGCCTTATTAATGTTTAGTTCTTATTACTGGTTGTTGGGATCGCCAAGGCTGGACAGACCAGAGAAAGCTAATTAAATCAGCTGGTTTCTTGGAAGATTGGCAGCTTCATGGAAATTGATATCTTCATGGGGAAAAGTTAGTCATTCATATAACATGAACCAGAGGTTCACAGTGAAAGATTGCGTTGTTTTATCACTTGATATGTCAAAAACACTGGATGAAGAACACACACACACACACACACACACACACACACACCTTCTAGTAAAGGCGTTTGAAAATTCTCCTGGCATGTTAAATGTTAGTTCAATTAACAGGAAGCCAGTTAAAAATCTCTAGAGACTTCAGAAGGACCCTTGTCAGAAGTGCAGGCTAACTTCGTTATGAACTGAGAAATGTAAAATAAATTTTACATATGGCTGCTTTATGCTTTGTACTCTAGAATGCCACAGTGCAAGGTGTAGTGTGTTATTTCCCGTCATTATCGTGTTTATATAGATAAAATTTAAATAAAACATGTAAGCACCCTTTAAAGTAAGAAATAACAGAAGGGCAGGATCAGAAGTGTGTATGATCAAGGTGAAGACTTTGGACACAGTTTCCGTGGATGTTTTATTTTCTTCAAGCTCAAACAGGTACTTCTTTGACACAGAGATTATATTATAAATTAGAAATCAGAAGGTGCTAAGGGCAATAGGTCTTTCTTTTCTTCCTTAAGTTCTAAAATCCTTGAAGATACTAAGTTACTGTAAGGACCACACCTTTAAAGGACATAATGAGGAAGAGTGACAGTCTTTTAGGAAAACAAAAAGGTAGTGGAAGAATAAACTTCCTGAGATTAAGAGGTCAGTGATCAGGGAGTTGGAGGGAGAGGTGAGTTAGGCAACACTTGCTGAAAGATGAGCAAACTGGCTTTGCGATTAGACCCCCTTCCTCTATTTTCTACGTACCAGTGGACTTCTGAATTTGGTGTGACCAAAGGAGAAGAGAGTAATGTAAGAAATTTTTAGACTAAAATTGCTACAATTTTGCAAGACTCCAAGAGGAGTCAAATTCAACTCTGATTTAAAGAAAGAAAGGTATAAATAATTCTTTTACTCCCAAGTTGGTGGGCTGACATTCTCATAAGCTACAAATGTGGTAAACCGGTTCCTACTGCAGATGCATCTGCTAAGATAGTTGGAACGGCAAGATCGACACGGTAGGTTATAGGATCAAGATTCTATGGTCCAGACTCTAAAGATGGAGGTTTAATGAAGGTCTTAGTAGACCTGACTTCATAATAAAATTAAATATGTCAATTGTGTATTCAATGCTGTTGTGTCTTCTCCATAACCACGCATGCCTCAGTGAGTCTTATGCCTTTCATTTCTGAACCAAAGTTGACATTCTTTGCAGAGTACCTGTGCCTAAATTTCCCCATTACTCTCTCACCATTGAAATGTACTTGTGACCCATTCTCTCCTAACTTCATTCTTTAGAGGTGACAGATACATAATTCGATAAAAGTGTTATGAAGCATTATATGGATTTCAACATCTGGATTTCAACAAGGTGTCTCAATGCCCTAATTGAAAGGGGTACTTCTGAGAAAGGTATTCTCAGCTTGGGCGCAGGACAGGAGGCACCCAGGGGGCAGACAGTTGGGAATGCCTGTGATCATCTGGGTAAGTCCAGGCCTGGGGTTAGCATGTCTAGGATCTGGTGCCACTGTTTGTTCTGAATCACACTTCCCTTATCTAAAATGAAGCTGAAAGTGATCTTTTCTAATATTTGTCATTCGATAATTCTATTTTGCTGGCCACAACTAAAGTATCTATTTAATATCTATCTTCCTTTCTCTCTCTCTCTCTTACACACACACACACTCTCTCTCTCTCTCTCTCTTTCTCCTTTTCTCAATTTGCCCTACTCATCTTGTTTACCCCCAATTACATAAGGGAAATTATATCCATGTACTAGAATATATGACTATTTAAATAAAATAAAAATAAAGTTTCCGTACTCGATAAGGACTACCTTTGTAGGCTTAGATGTCACGAGATCAAAACACAAGGCAATAACTGTAGAATTGTCATACTTATGTTTTATTTATTTCTGAAATTTTTGTACTAATAAAATTATTTTCAAAATTTTTCAAATTATTAATAAAAAAGTTTATCTCTTGCAGTACTAGGGGATGGTTTTACAAGTAGTTATAACCTTATAAGCAGAGTGGAAAACGGTGTCAATCTGCTTAATAAGATAAAGCAAGCCCTTGGCATAGACCAGAGATGAGCACACCATGGGTCAAGGGTGGCCAGAAAACTTATTTTAGACTAACACAGCGAAGCCTGCTGTTTGACAAAAGTATGAAGTGGGTAAATTCTGTCCTTGTTGTCATCCTTCTTGTTCACCTTTTGGGGTACCCTCAGCTCAGGTAATTCCATTCATCCCTCTTCTAGACTGTGCTCATTGTTACTGCGCTTGCTGAATCTTTGGGGCAAGTCTATTCATCTGTGCTCTTGCTTGCTGTTTTCTGGGGAGATGTGCAGTATGGTAACACTTCTGACTTGGAAGAGGGAACTGAGCATGTGCGTCTCAGTCTCAGTCTGTCTCCAGTTAAGAGTAGCATTCCCCCCAGACAGGTAGCTGCCATCTGCTGTGTATCTGCTTGCACCTGAAGAGCACACCTGGGTCGGGGTAGGCTAACTTCTAAGAGCTAAACAGTTGGGAGACATTTTTAACTGAACCCCTATCAGCCTTCAAAGATTAGATAGAATGCCTGCTCTTACTGCTGGCTGAGTAGTGTTCACCTGCTTTATAGATCCAAACTCTCCCCCAGATGAATCACCCAAGGTCTAGATGAGAAGGATGGGAAACAACTAATCGTTGGAACCCATTTGGCTATAGATTGGAGCATGGTCTCCAGTCCAGTACTTCCAAAAACACAGTTGATATTTAGTTTTCCATTTACCTTAGTCTTCTTTTTTATTTATCAATCACTTCTTAACTTTGGGGGAGTAGGGATGCAGTAGGAGAGAGGATATTTTATTAAATATCAGCCCTAAACCCTAATGTAGTCAACAGCCTGTTATTAGCTGGTAAAAATATTTCAGCTGATACCATTTAAAACATATGTTTTCTGAATGATAACTTGTATTGTCTTGAAAGTCCATTGAAAGCCTATGGTGGTAGTAATGGCTTTTATTATTAATTAATATGAGAAATTCCATCTTGTGGACCTTTAATATAGACTAATTCTAATTCTTACAACAACCTTATAAAGTGGAAATTATTGTTTCTACAGATAAACAGGATCAGATCAAAGTAATTAGGTAATAATTAGCTGAGCCAGAATTTAAACCAAAATAAATACCTCAAAGTTCACCTTCTTTTCCCTGTATCACATTGCTATTAGGAGAGATAAACTGTATACACAAATGATAATTTAATCTATGCTTCCATATCCACTATTGAGAGAAATGAAAATACTAACCTAACTTTCTGATCAAAATCAGGAATACCTGAAACCACCTTTAATCATACTCTTAATTTTTCCTTTAGAGCATTTGTCATAATTTATAATTAAATATTTCTATGGTTATTTAATGTCTATTTCTCCAAATTTACTGTATACTCCGTGTGGACCAGATTTATTTCTATTTTCTTCACTGTTGTTCTTTTAGCACTTAGACCAGTGTCTGACTCACATTAAATAATCCATGTTTGTTGCATAAGCTTAAAAAATATTCAGTTAGCCCTATTCTCCCTTTCAGCTACTCCACTCTTTTCCAAAGAGAAAAATCATATAAATGCACCAACCAAATTTTCCCTCTCCAGAATCTTTTTTGGCTATTTATAGAGAGAATAACTGAATTGCACTTGAGAATCCGAGCATAAAGACGCCAACAGAGAAACAGACGATTTCCAGAATTCACTTGAATGTGGTCCTCCTTTATTATTATTATTGTTAATGCTTTCTCCCAACATTCATGACCATCCTTGTGTATCGCATGCTCCGCTATCCCCAGACTACTCTATCTTTTCAGAATATGACTCATATGACCAGGTTTTGGTGACTATTTAAATTCACCTTCTGCTTGGAATGCTAACCGCACCCTTCTCAGCTGTCAAAATGCAGCCTTATTTAAGGAGCAGCATTTATAAGAAGACGTCAGATGCTCTTTCCAGTCAAAGATAATTCTTCTGACCTCCCATCAAACATCCTTAAACTATATTCCAGTATTTATCACAATCTACCTGACATTAGAGTTGGCTTTGCACACCTCTTCCCCTAACGAAATTCAGAGCTCTTTTGTTCCCGGGGTCATATTCTCTTAGTTCCTGGTACTGTATCTTGGGCAAGGAACATAGCCAATTAATGCCTATTAAACTGAATTCAAGATCTTTATTTATAGTGTGGAGATAATGACTGGCTTATAAATAGTAGGATGCTTTATATTGCCAGAATCATGAAGTACTGTCAATAGTTGAAATGACAACTTGTTCAATCATGAGCTTATTTGTTTTGTCAGTTGATTTTAAAAATATGTGTTCATGCAGTGATTCTTGAAAAGAAATAACAATGTAGAATGAACCAAGAATAGGTTACCATGATGGATGCAGATCTCGGGACTATTTACAAGATTGCTTCTAATCTTCTGTGTTGCATATTAGAAATAGAATTTTAAATTGACTTCTGACAAAAGAATATGCATCTTATAAGCATCATAATAGATTTAACTTTTACTATTTTAGTAAATATCTTTCCAATAAATTTATTTTTCTTAAATATTAAGTAAAACAGGACATACTGCTGGAATTTGCAACTAAAGTGGCCTAACTGTCATGGATGCTGAAATGAAAGATTGCTGAAGCTTACTGGAAATAATAGCAAAATATAGGGAGGAAAGCCATATGGAGAAGATGGTGCCTGCCAACTCTCTGGAGTTCTACCATGCATAGATTTTTGGGGGGTAGTGAGAAATCCCATGGATCTAATTTTCACTGGTTATTTCATTCCAAGATAGGTGAATTCCCTGTCAATTGCAGTTTCACTGTTGCTTCCTTATGACACCCCTGCTCCATTCTCACACCATTGTGTTGCTCATAACTCCCTTCTACCATTGAAGTGATACACTAAATCAGATTCTCCCAGTAGCCAATCCTAAATTAGCTATCTGTGGAAGCTATATTAAAATTTTAACTCAAAACATAAGCACCATTTTCAGAAGTTGCTTAATTATTATTGCAAGCACTAGGGAAATATGACTCAACACATCTTAAATAATTGGTGCTATATATTAAGGGTTGGCTGAGTGCAACTTTCAAAAAACAAATTACTAAGTTGTCATCCATCAAGATAGAATTATGTTTCCTATTAGCTGAGATCGAGGCTGTCATTATTCCAAACACAGAAGCTGCATCTTCAGTCAAAGCAGACAAAGGACTGTGCACACATACAGCTCAACTAAACATGAGGATGTATCAAAAGTGACAGGTATTTATTAGAAATCTGATATTGAATGTCAAATGAGCATTTCTGAGAAATCATAAAACCCTCAGTGTGTAAGAAAAACATATACCTAGAAATGGTAGTGTAGATCTTTAAGACGAATGGTAGGATGCAACTATTTGCTTTTGAAATGTCTGCATAAAAGCCCTTGTTATTTTCCCTAATTTTTTCATTTACAATGGTCCCTTTGCCTACAAGGGTCATTCTCAAAGTGTGGTTCATAGATTCGTGCGGATTCCTGAGACACTTTCAAGCATCTGCAAGGTCAAAACTATTTTCATAATAATGCCAAGATGTTATTTGACTTTTTCACTGTGTTGACATTTGCGCTGATGATAAAAAGCAATGGTGGATAAAACTGCTATTTCCTTAGCTTGATTCAAGGCAGTGGCACTGAACTATATTAGTCTAAGCCATTGTATTTTCTACTGCCATGCACTCACAGGGAAAAAAAATTCACTTTCACTTACAGATGTTGAAACACCAAAAAGTATTAAGTTTATTAAATTACTAATTGTATTAAATCTACAATCTTGAGTGTCATCCTTATTTTTTTTCTAATGAGCCAAGCATTTAGTGTAAACATCCCACTTTTAATGAAATAAAGTTATTTATAAGATTGTAATAAAGAAAGTGAGGTTCTCTAACTTACATTCTGGTGTTTAATAAGGTATTCTTAAAAAGTAATTAAAGGAGTCAAAATATGGTTCTGTAGGGCAAAGGAATGTTCTAATGAGCACTGGTTGGAAGTTGGGGGAACTGAGCTTATCAAATCCAGAAGTATCCTAGGATAGGCTACACAATATTTTGTAGGGTGCTACAGACTATCTTGTAGAAAGAAAATCACATGCTGCCTGAACTTAGAATGGATAACCTTAACAATCATTCTTACAGTGATTTTCTTAGCAACTGCTTTCCCCAAAGTCTGAAAATTTGATCATATACTCAACTGAGTAAAAGCTAAGATTCTCAAAAGTGATTGAAGCCAGGATATGCGTTTTTTGCACAAGTAGCTCAATTATAAACTGGTGAAAAGAGGAAAGACAAGAAAAGTGGAGGGGAGGGGGAGGGAAAACAAAAGATCATTTACTCTAAGATACCAGGTTTGTGCTTATGTCCAATGAGGTCCAAATTATATCTGAGCTTGAATCCACCAAATTCACGAGCTTCCTCAAAGGAGACAGGATGGGAGCCATTCAGGATGTTATCCCTGAGCCTGAACATAAGGGAAGTTCAGCTGCACAGGGTTTCTGGAATCTACATTCTGATCAGAGTAAAAGAAAGTCTGCCTAAGCCACAGTGTTTCATTTTCATGTACTACTTGTTCTCTGAAGGTTTAGCTGTGATCCCGCCAATGTAAGTCACCATCTATGTTAAGTTTGCCCTTCACCCTCTCCATTTCCTCTCGTAAGAGTGTCCTGTTTGTTTTCTGTTTTGAATGTACTCACTTTTCCTTCTTTTTTCTTCAACTGTTAACTGGATTAAGAGTATGCATAATAGTTTATTATTTATATTAGTTATTTTTCTATTTCTATTATTCTACAAATGGTAAACAAGAGTTCCCCAATGGTCTTAAAGTTGTCTACCATCACCATTTTCACAGAGCTGTCTAGCATGTGGATTCTGTGACGTTTCTTTTTTTTTTTTTAAACTCCAAAACATCCCATTTTTGCAACACATAGTAATCTAATTTCTCCCAGCTTCCAATAAAATGCCCTTTCTGGGGTCTTCATCAGAAAGAAATAACCCATAGTGGGACGCTTGGCCAGTCTGTGCCTCAAGGACTCGCTCCTGAATGAACTGACGTGCATTGTCCTTGGCTGTCCCTGACTCACACTGCACAGTGTTTGCCACGTTGCAGTGGTGGATACAAATCTAAAGGACAGAGCAACTATTTCCTAGATGACTTGAAGGCTCTCACTAAAGATTTCTTATTCCTCATCTGGCTTCTGCCCCACACTCCACTGGAACCTGTTCTGGCCAAGGTTACTCTTGTCGTCCCTGATGATAAAGCAAGTGTTCACTGTCCAGTCCTTATCTGACTGCAGGGACACTGGACAACGTTGACCACTCTAGTGGGGTCCCTCCCACCTGTCTCTGATCCCTCTTTTGCAGTCTCCATAGGCTCTTCTCCCACTTTTTCCCCTAGTCCCTCTTTTCCTCCTACTCCCCACCCTCACCTGGTTTATCTCATTCACTGTTGGGACGTGCGTTCCCCAGATCTGAAGATAGAGACTAGACCTCATCCTTGTGTTTCTTATTCTAATCTATACCATGTTTCCCCAAGATCTCTTACAAACATGTCACGTTCATCTTACTAAGAAATAAATGTATCACCCCTCCCCTGCCTCCACCCATCCCAAACCTGCTCCAGCTCTTATGTTCCTGACCTCAGAGGCACCACAGTTTACCTAACTGCCAATGCCAGATGGGGGACAATCGTCCTGAACACACCTTCTCCCCAACTCCTGCAACACATCACCACAGTCCTGACAATTTCGACCCCTAAATATCTCTCAAAGCTGTCCTCCTACCCTACTTTAGGCTATCGTCATCTCCTGACCAAGTTCCAGCAACAGCTTTCCAACTGGTCTTCCCAGGATGGTCTTGTTCTTGCCCTTCAATGCACTCTCTGTATCTCGGCCAAGAGAGAACTATCTTTTTCACAGTCTGTGTGATGAAATGGGAAGTTCGTGCAAAGCACTTCTGCACACGAAAGTATGACGGTTGCCTCAAGGAAAAACAATTGTGCAATTGTTTAAGTTGCAAACTAAATTGGCCATCTTTCCATGGAATACCATTTTTATTGGGAAGAACTAATAAACTATAGCTATTCAGAATGGATATTTAACTAATTATTGAAAATGACTCTGTCACTTTAAGGAAAACACTTGTATATTATGGCCAATGACAAAATTTGAAATTTTGAGAATCAATTATAATTTTGGAACACTTGTATCAGCCAACATGAACTTGACAGCTTTCCAGTACTAAAGACTTTTCTGATGAGATTTGTGTGGAACTAACAGATATAATCTGTTGCTGTTGTTGTTATCACATAATGGGATACTACATCAACATTAGGAAGACCTATATAACCCAGTGAAGAAGACTTTTCTAAATGACCAACACGTGATATTCCAAAATCTGTTCAAAGTGAAGATAAACGAATGGATTTTTTTTTTTAAAAAGTATGACAAATTATTTCTTTTATATGATTTCAGATTTCGCATTGCAACTTACATTTAAGAAACTACCATGTATTGAGTTTGGTATAGTATTAAATAAAAATACCCTCAATTGATCTGAAAAGGCTACAAACATACTTTTCTTTCTCAACTACATATCTATGAGAAGCTGGATTTCTTCACATGCTTCAAGCAAAAAAAAAAAATGAAACATTTCCCAACAAATTTAATGCTGAAGTAGCTATGAGAATCCAGATGTTTTCTATTAAATTAGACATTAAAAAATTTGGATAATAGTCAACTAATACTACTCTTAAAGTTAATTATGTTTTGTTTTGGAAAATGACATTTTATTTTTTAAAAAGTTATTTAATATAACATACAATGAGATTATTATTTTTTTAAACAGATTAATATATAAATAATTTAAAGCTTCTCAGCTTTCCTTTCTAATATGGTAAATATTAAAATAACCCACATTAAAAAATAGGACTTTGGTTTCTTCAATAATTCTTAAGTATAAAGAAGGCCTAGGAAAAGAATAATAAAATAAACAAATCAAAAAATCAAGAGAACTAATGTTGAGAAAGATAGTCAATCATGATAATAATGGACAGGTAATTTCATAGAAGATGAATAAAAATTCTTTGAAAATCAGAACCAGAGGATTATAAAATATATATTCCTAGGAACCTAAAAGAAATAAATGTTAAGAAACTAAGAATTTTATCATCTGAATTTGAGTCTGTAAATGCATCAAATAACCTTATTAATAATTTTTCATTATCTAATAGATTGGCATGGTCTCTTTTCCAAGATTGCCTTTTTGAGTATGTGCCCAACATATTTACAAAGAAGTTTTGCACATGTCTATTATATAAGTGAATGATCTATGGCATTATTACAGAAACACACACACACACAACAATAATAACAAAACAGAAATAAATATTAACCAGTTGGGAAAAATTGGTAAAATCTTTCCTATATAATTTCATCTAAGAGATAATCATTAAAATTAATTTAAATATTAAAAACATCATTTAAATATTACATTAAAATTTTAATTTAATGCCACACTTTACTAAAACATGGGAATTCCATTTAGGAGCTAAGTCATCGTAGGAGAACAGTTAAATAATGGTGATACATTTCTACAATGGTACGTAGCTACAGTCAAATTAAATGTACTGGGTATTACATGTACTAAAAACAATAAAATTCAAAAACAAAATAGTTAAAGGCAAAAGGCAAGTTGCATGATAAATTACTTATGTAAAAATGCAAAATATACAAAATGACACCCACATATTATTTATGGATATGAACATATGTGATAAACATAGACAAAAAGGAGTCATCTTTAGAATTGCGATTAACACACTGGAAAAGAGAGACTAGAAATAGAAAAGAATACACAAGAAAGCTTTAATTATTTCTGTTTCATTGTTTAAAAATATCAGAAGCAAGTAGGTCAAAATATTGCCAGCTTTGCTTCATATCTTTCTGTATATGTGAAATATTTAATCACAAAAATTTTAAAAATTATGTGAAAAATAATGACATTTCTGTGATGGCTCGATAGATAAATATTGTTCATCTTTACTTGCTAGTGTTTCTATAAGGGATGTATACTAACTGACTAATAAAAATAATAGGAAAAGTAAATATAATTATTTAAATATATCACATGATATTTGGCAGCATATTGATGTGCCCAGAAACCTGACAAATATGGTGAAATAATAAAGAGAAATTAAAATCTTAATGTAATATTTAAACAATGTTTTTAATATTTAAATTAATTTTAATGATTATCTCTTAGATGAAATTATATAGGAAAGATTTTACCAATTTTCCCCAACTGGTTAATATTTATCAAGAATCTTTTTAAAGTTTAAAGGGAAACTTAATTTTAATGTTGATAAATAAACTTTTAGCAATTATCTTAAGACACTTATAATTGAAAAAAATCTTTCAATTTAAAGATTTAAAGTTATATTCTTCTTAAAATTTTCTCAAAGTAAATGGTTGGCTTTGTTATGGATACATTTCTCATTTTAAGTAAATTTGCTTGGGCCGGGCCCAGTGGCTCATGCCCATAATACTAGCACATTGGGATGTCAAAATGGGAGGATCACTTGAGGTCAGGGGTTCAAGACCAGCCTGGGCAACATAGCAAGACCCCATCAAAACAAAAAATAGAAAAATTATCTGGGCATGGTGGCATGCACTTGGTCTCAGCTACTTGGGAGGCTGAGGCAGGATGATCACTTAAGCTCGGAGTTTGAGGTTGCTATGAGCTATGATGATGCCAGGCAACAGAGCAAAGACCCTGTCTCAAAAAAAAAAAAAAAAAATTGCTTAATGCCACATTTTACTAAAACATGGAAATTCCATTTAGGAGGAATAACTTCATTCATCAATTGAAAACAATAACTAATGCTTAAGGTGTTACTTTAAAGGTTGTTGACCAGAAATATAAACAGAAGTGTATGTAATTTCTTAAATTTACAATCAATTTTCCTGCTTCCAAGATAAATATATTGCTATGGCATATACATTTTATTACTGACAGAAGAATTTTATGCATGTTCAGAAAATCATCTTTTCTTTAATTTTATTCGGCACTCAGTCATAGAGATTTGTACTTTGCTTTTAAGGCCTCACCAAACCAACAAATTGAAAACAATGTTTTCTAATATCTGCTTATATCCTACACTAAACCCTGAAAAACTGTTTTGAGAAATTCATTAAAAGTATGCAAAATAGGTAGGCTGAATTACTTTGACGTTCCACGGTACTATGTGGAAAAACAGCATGCTACTAGAAAAACTAATACCACTCACCGAATAAATTAATGCATCGGTATTGTGTTTAGACTTGTCACTGTCTAGAAAATGCAGTTCCTATCTGAAAACAAAAACAAAAGAAGCTGAGATGTTGACTTAGATTTATTTGCTTTCCGCAAAACACTCTGCGATGGGGACTTTTCTGCAGAAGGCTGATTTAGTAGTGCTCTTGGAAGATTCAACTTCATGAAGCCAGAGGGGCCAGACTGAGCGGAGGGCAAAGCCTGGCCACCAGGTGGCTGCAGGTGAGGCCTCATCTGATTGCACGTGGAGCTCTGCAGCTGGACTGGCTCTGTAGACTTGCTCCAAATTGAAATGCACGGCAGAGCCTGTGCATCTTGGCAGCAGCTGGTGGCTGGCCATGAGCCCTCCTCTAGGAAGGACATAGCCATAGGTGAGGCAGTGTCCTGACACTAAGGGCCATTCTCAGCGAGAGACAGAGCTGTGAGCTGGCAGCAATCCATCTTCTCAACAGCTGCACGGTGGCTGCCGTAGCCTGGACTAGACAGTAGAGGTTTAGCACCAGTGTATGCATCACAGGTATCCGCAAAGTGAAGTATATTCGTTCTAAGTACACATATGCCTACTTCCATATATATTGGAAACGTCTAAAATCAAACTCATGGTCTTCACACAGTATTTTCACAAGGTCAGAATCAATATAGGTGAGAGCTAAATTACAAAACATGGAAATTTGCATTGCAACTGAAAATGAAATTCAGAGTTGAACTTTGCGGTGGGCCAAGCTAAGAAGCAAACTGAAATAATGTGGCTTCTTGTCATTCAAAAGGAAAAAAAAAATGTGCTTTCAGGGAAAATAAACATTTTCTTGTTTTAAGCTTAGCTGTAATTTATCACATGAAAAACACGTTGAATAACAACGTCTTTAATATCTGCAAAAAAAATGAAGAAAGTGTTGTCATTCAGCTATTGCTTATGTTGGTAAAATTGGAAAGCTGATGAGGGAATCAATTGCTACAAATCACTGCTAAGCAGAAGTAAGCCCAAGTGCATTGTTTTTTAATGAGCTAACTTAAACCTACCTCGAGAAATGAATTGGTCCCGTGTCTTTTCAATCGATATTTATGAGAAACATTTGCCTCAACCATATTTTGCCTGGAGCTAAAAAAAACAGTCATTGCAAGACTGAGCTCTCATGCAAGTACTGGGCACACACATATTCCATGGTGATGAGTGAAAAGCCACCAGATGGTCTGGCAGCAAGGTTGCATTCTGTTATGGAAATTAAGGAGCTGAATTATGTTCTTGCCCACTTGGAGGATCAGCCCCTGTCCACATGGAGGTGAACAGTAGGGGACCGATGGGTGGAATCAATTTTTAAAAAGAGCTTTTAATCTCCATCGACTGAAGACTTTGCTCTGTTTTACCTTAAAAGTCATCTCAGCTAGACCAGTGTTGGCTGCCCAAAGGCTAACACTTGAGATGAATTTTGAGGCAGTCCCAGTATTCTGTGGCAAAAACTGTCATGGCATATTAGCAAAATCTGCTGTGGACAAAAGAGCAAGCCTGCTATTTACTAACCAGGATTTTACTCCCCCAGAGAGCTGCACCATACAGTTGGGAAGACTCTGGCTTAGATCACTTTTGGAAGAGGTGAATCTCCATTGGCTTCTCTAGAATATACGAGTGTGAGTAGCACTGCCTGGTGTGTGAGCTACAAAATGTACTCATCAAAGACGCTTGATGAAATTATTTACTGTGGCTCACATAAAGTTAACTCTGCTAAATGCAAATTTAGTTTTAGCCTAGCTGCGACAGAGTCGATAGTTTCTGGGAGTCATAGCCAACTTGTTTGGCTGCTTAAGAAACATTCTGATTTCTGATTGTGCAATGAAGTCATTTAAAAAGAAGGAAATGTTTGCCTTTCCTATTTCTGATGGCAGGAGGGTTAGGCGTGTGGCTCTCATCAAATTACTTTAAAATGTTAAACACGTATGTTTAGGTATATGTGCACATGTACTAGGGGTGTTAAGTATATCGCCATTTCATCCTACTTATGGTGAGAATTGGATCTTTTCAGTAAGGTTTTTTTATCTACCTTCTCCCCCTATTTAAAATGGCAAGTTCCTGTCACTACTGCTCTAACGTTCTACATTCGGTTTCTCCGTCTCATATTTCCAAATGACACTAATTGTTATTTTTAATGCACTGCATAAGTCACACATATTTTGTCCATTGATTTTTCTTTCCCCAGGAGAATATATGCACCTTATGGGCAGGAATTTTGGTCTGTTTTGTTTACTTCTACACCCCAGGGTCTACAATGGTGGCACTGCACACAGTAGGGACTCAAAAAATAAGTAGTTGTTGAATAAGTTAATAAACACACCCACCCATGTGTGTTGTCCACCCATTCTGAGCCTATAATTTTACTGACATATGTTGATTTAAAGAATAAATAAGATTTTCATTTGTATAGGAATCACATGGCTTGATCCAGCTATAGTTCCTAACTATGCACAATGTGAGAAGGCAGATAATAGAGCAAAACAGACTAGTCTTAAAGTGTTAGGTTGTTCTTCACTGCTTTTTTTTTTTAATGAAATAGAGCATTTGAGAAGATCATTCATTCTGCAGCCTGCTGCTGCTATATGTCCCTGAAGTTCAATCGTGATTAATATTGTTGCTTTCTTTAAAAATCTTCAAAGATGATCAAAATCCACATTCCTTGGTTCATCTGTTATTCACTGATTTCTTCCTCCCCAACATAATTTCCTAATCAAATGTTATAACCTCACTTCTACTTCTACATTCTACTCTACACTCTATTGATACTAATTCTCCTCTACATTCCAGTACAAATGAATAAAACTGTCTAATGACAACATACTAACAAGATGTTATGTATACCTCACCCTTCCATATTCTAGAAGAATCGTCTATATGAGCTGGTTTGTTGGAGGTGGCAGAACTAGGAAAAAATGGTTATATTAGCTATTCTAAGTTTAACTGATTAACTGATTCCATAGTTATTGGTATTGCATGGTAAAATTATACAATAATTGACATAAATGCCTAAGGTTCCTTGGTCAGACCACTTAATGGAAAAAAGGATGTGAAGAGAAATGCATTTATTCCAAAGAAGAATTTTATAACTGGTAAGCATGTATTTGTTTGTGTGTGTTTTGTCTCCCAACTCACTTCCTGAAAGATGGATCATAAGATCTATGAGTGGAGCACCATGATCTGTTTTCTTTACTGTTAAATAACTAGCACCCAGCACAGTGTCTAGCTGAGGACGTTTATTGAGTAATCGTGACCATAGAATTAAAGTGGAGATTTTAGTTTACAAGCCAGTTTCTAATCATGTAATGTGTCTTCTTCCAGGGATTCTAATGACAAGATTTGAATGTATTCACCAGCTGATTAAAACTTGTATTCAGTTGTCTTTATAGTGGACAGCGTGGTCCATGTGAAAAACATGAGCAGAAACAAACTTGTATATTAGTGATCATAGCTTTTAGTTTCCAAATGCTCTCAGAGAATCATGGAGGACCTATAAGGGTAACAAATTTGTGAATTCATTCTTAGAGGCTGTCATTGTAGCTGCTTTTTTTCCCTCTTTCCATCAAGTAGAAGAGAATAAAGGAAAGAGGTCAGATATATTGAAGTCAGTGAGATGTTAGTGTCGGTGCAGGTCCTAATGGCAAACTCTGCTTCAGTCTGGTTCTGGGCATGTTTTGAGTGCAAGACAGCATTAGAAATGCCCCTTCTACACTGTCATTCTCACTGTCATTAAAGGTAACACGTGAAAATGCAAATCTACAGCCATTAGATAAAAGCACTATACTTATAAAATGAAAATTGTTACCAAAATAGTAACATAAAAACATAAAGAGAAAAAAGGTCAGACAAGAGTACACAAATACAGTATGGAAAGTGGCTAGCAAATTGGCATCTCAGGCAGTAGTGACAAAAATAATGATAATTTAGTGCTTTCCATGTGCTAGGCACTGTTCTAAACATGTCACATATATAAATTAATCCTACAGCATCTTTATAAGTACATACTGGGATTATATTCATTCAGCTAAAGAAGAATTTGAGACATATGTAGGTTAAATAATTTGTCCAAGGTTACACAGCCAATATGTGTCATAGCTTGGACTTAAACTCAGAAATTATGATACAAAGACTGTATTTTAACCGCTGTAAAGCACACGGTCTCCTAAACTGGCAGTCTTTGTTAAAACAGATAGAAGATCGATGTTCCTGTTTTTAGTCATTCACGTCCACATGCCTATCAATCATTACTTCTTGCTAACTCTATATCGATCCATAAATATTAATACATAGACTGATTGATGTGGCATTTGTTAAAATGTGGCCCAGAGTCCACCTACCTCAGAATCACCTGAGAAATGCAGGTCCCTGAATATCATCTCACCCCTGCCTAATCCGAATATATGGGGGTGGGTCCCAGAAATCTATATTTAAAAATTAATCCCCCTTATTTATATAAAGATCAAAACCAGGAAGTTTTGATCTAAGCATTCATGAATACATGCATATTTATTTATCCATCTCCATACATTTTAATTGATAGCTATTACGTATGTTCACATTAGATAAACCATCAAGAAAAGCTCTGAGATGACTTAGACAGAGCTCCAGATAATGGTCACGTCTGGGAGGGACAGATCCTGATGCCACAGGGGGTGGACACACGTAGGGGCTTCAAAGTCACATTCTGATCATAAGCTGGGTATGAGTAAACAGATATTTTTTTTTTCTTAAAATTATATACAGTTAAAAGTAAAAACAAATGTGATTCAATAGATACTCAGGCAATTTTTATTCAGACGAAAGCTTGAGAGCTTCCATTTTGGTTAGTGCCGAGAACACTGTATTAGAGGGAAAGCATGTCTGGCTTCCTTCTTATTCTAAGAGGTTAAAAACAAAACTCTTACACTTTATCTCTGTATAGACAATTACCAGCCTCATTTGGCAAACAGACACATTCATGCAGGCAATTTCAACCTGAAAACATTTCTTTCTGCCCTAAATGTATATCCCTAGATAGTACTATGATAGTTCATTTATTCATTAATTCAAAAACATTAATAAAATGTTCCTATGTTCCAGCCACTTTCCCAGCTAATTAAGAGCAAAGTTAACAAGACATGTCTGTATCATATTTATATAGTATGCATGATGGAGACAAATAAGTTATTTGTGCAAAATAGGAAAAATCATAATGTCCAAAGAAATGTAGAGATTGTATATATTAATGTGCAGGCATTTTTCTATACATTAAAGTAAAAGTAACTGATGTCCCGAAGTTATTATATTTGTTATGTAATTCTATTTTATTTGCACGGTGCTGTTTCTCCTGTGATAGCTTACAAGTGATGTTTTCAGAAACCACTTCACTACTCTTTGAAGTATAGCCTTATCTCAAGTGAAACACTGCTGTTGCCTCACAGAAGCATCATAACCTAGGACTGGAAACCAAGGAGAACTTCATTTCAAATAAACAGATAATACATTCTTTGAAACAGGTGGCATGCTACATGGAGCATCCTTTTATGGCAACATTTGTCTCAATGCTGCTAAATGCAAACAACCAGAAGAAATAGCAATGATCGACAAGTCCTAGAGCAAGTAGATTTGGAACGTCATATGTCAATGCACTTAAAGTCTTAACTAGACTTTGTATTAAAAATGCCTAGGCATTCACTTTATAAAGAATCAAAATCTCCATAAAGTATGTGCCAATGCATCTATATAAATAAAAGAAAAAGAAAGCAAAGGCAAAGAAATATAAAATATTTGTAAAAGCTCATTAAAATAACAATCCACTTTTATAGCATTGGATAAGAAACATGTCCCTTCTCCAACTCATCATGAATCAAGATTATATTATTTCTTATGAATCCTGTGATAAGAGTTTAGGACTACGAAATTATTTTTCACATAATTTGTATGCCTTCTATATTTTCTGGCATTGGATTCAGCACACTTTCATGAGTCGGCAAATGATAAATCTTACATTTTACACATATAATATAGAATTCTGACTTGTCATTTTCCTACATATTTATTGCAAACACAGTTGCTTACAAAATTTGATACCTTCTAAAATTAGTGCACAACATCCATGAAATTGTTCTGTGTGTAGAACTACAAATAACAAAACTAGTTAAAGATGTTTTAATTATTTTCTTTAAAAAATTGTTTTGAAGCTATTTTTTTATTTAAAACAATAAAAAGAAATATAGGTGCACATTTGTATGTAGTCACATATTCGTTAATTTTTCCAGAAAGTTCTGGGGCACTTAGACAATGGAAAAGATATCATCATTTTTCAATGATGCTTAAAATTAAAGTAACTAATTTTGAATTAGTGAAACAAACTTGACTCATCATAAATATTTTATATACTCTGGTTTTCCTCTACCAACAATCCCATTCCCAGGTACTTACCCAAATGAAATAAAGTTATCTTTAAACTTAAAAAAAAAAAAAAAAAGAATTATTACTGACTGCTTCATTAGTCAGTACATAGATCACAGACACCAATATCTAGCTATACATATATGATGTGCTAGTCACGCTCACATACATCAACTCATTTAATCCTCAGAATAATTCTATGTCATTCTTACTATATTCACTTTATATATGAAGAAACTAAGACCAAGAACAGAAAGCTACATAGTTAGCTAATAAAGAGTTGGTTCTAGATGCACACATAAGATTTTGTTTCTTAAGCAGCTAGATCTAGAAGGAAGATACCCAGAAAAGTCTAAGGCACAAATTATTGAAAGAGGAAGTTCATTTTATCCCATGAAATGATTTTATTACTTATCATAATTAATATCAAATTGCCAAATTCGACATATCATAGGAGAGTGATATTATACATATTTATACATATTATAGATTCGCGTAATATCAGGCAAATCACGCTTTTTGCTACTATTAGTTATCTAGAACTCGGAGATTAGGGAAAGGTCCCACCAGATCAAAAGCAGGATAAAAAGAGAAACCAATGTTCTCTACAGAGATCCTTTCATATGATATGAGTTAAAATTCCTAAGACTATAGCAGGTATCACATTGAGGACAACAAACCAATTTTTAAACAAACCATTAAAAAGGGACCTCGTTTTCCAAATAACTCTTTTCCAAAGGGACATTGGCCAAGTCAGTACAGGAAAATCCGAGGCCTATTTGTGAAATATAAACCCTCAAGAGTCACCTACACATTTATTACCATCATTCTCTTGATTAGATGATATGCCTTAATAATCCTCTCTCACAATAAAAAAAAACCAGTTTTTTATATAGCATAAACATTTCATATAGATTAAAATTATTATAGCTATTAAGCCCTTCAAATGCATTATGCAAATCCTTTTTCAACTATAACAGTATTTCACACAGCCAGGAGCAATGAAAGATGTGATTGTTCTAAAGAAAGAACAGAACATTATTATTATTATTATTATTTTATAGACAGATAAAGGGAAGCCCTTAATGCCATTCGGTTTTGTAGTCAAGGTTAACAGGATTCTAGTCAGTGAGCATTCCATTGGGCTATTCACTTGGCATTATTGCAAACCAAAAACATTCATGAATGTCAACTAACACTAATTAATTATCTAAATGACTCTAAGATTGCAAAAGCACACAAGTGATTCTTTTGTTTCAACCACTACTTGTCTCTAACTTTCACTGTAAGAATATGCAATGCAGATCCTTTCAATTTTTCATCTGAAATGACCAGATGTTCAGCTTAATATGTTTTACTATTTTTAGGACTATGGAAATGTGTTTTTCTTCCATCTGAAATGTCATTATGATATTACTCTTTTCTAATATTTAGCTGTAGGACCACTTATCTAAAAATTGGATTTGTGATCTTTGGATAAGAATTCAAAGTACACATTATTTCTTCAGCTGCTATTGAAATATGAAATGGTCTCTACACTGAAGTACCCATTTGTGAATTTTTTTCCTTTCTTTCATACGTTTCTAACTCTGACTCCTTTCTTTTTTCCGGACAAGTTTATGTCAAAGAATATGCATATTTATCTTGAATAATGCCATATTATTTTTATATTCTTTTAATCTAGTCATAATAAAGTGTGTATTTCATCATGGGGACCTCCATTCCAACAAGATTGTCTGCACACAAGTCTCCTCTTACGATAAAGTTATTGTCTATGCTTTGCAATCAAAAAGTTTCCTTTTAGAAATTGGTATCTTGAGGTTCCCCCACTAAATCTTTCAGAACACTAGATATAAACATACTTCAGTTTTTAAAAAGAGTGAATTTGACTTCATTCAGGAATAATTAATTCTTAATAAACAGGAGATATTAAGTATTTTCCTACCGTGGTCTGTTAGGGAAATTTGGAATGGTAACAAATGCCTTCTCTGCTTAGTGTCTTTAGACCAAGACCCAGTCTGTGTTTAGGGATCTTGTTTTGACAAGAATCTATCATTTTAGAGTCTTTCCAAACTCCTGTGAACACACATATCTATGCCCTGTGGTCTAAGATAGGCCCAGAGGACCTTAATTCTTTCTCAACTGGTGTAAGCAATAAGGAATATTTTATTTCTAACATATTCCAGAAGTTTCCTTACGTTTTCCACTTACTCCTCTCCCTAGTTAGAGCTGAGGCTTAGAGGTAGGAACTGGCACCCTCAGAGGCTCGATGATCCCTTCCAGGTCAGAGTTCCTTCCATCTCTCTGTCTGATGGCCCTCAGTGTTAGCCTGCCTCCCCTCTCGGTGGCGAGATGGCTACTGCAATTGGAACGTTACTACAGGCTACTCCCCTGTAGTAGGAGAGAGCTTGCTAATTCCTTGAGTCCTGCTTTATAAGTGAGTAAAACTTTGCCAAGTATTTGTCCCCAACAGACTTCCACTTATATCCCAAGAGCATACTAGGTCATATAGCCACACCTAAACCGATCTATCAGGGGAAGATTGAAGCCACCATGGCTGGCTTCAAGCCAGCAGGTCACTTGGGAAAGCTTTGAGATTGGAACAAAATCAGAGCTCTGCCAGCATGACAGAGAGAAACGCTATTGAGGAGGCAACTAATGGAAGTTACAGGCCAGTTTGTTTACCCAAGAGAGATTCACATTCTTCCTTCCATGCACATATCTGGGCTAGATGAGGGTAAAGCAAAGAGCAGAAGAGAAGGGGGGAAGACTTTAAAGCCCAGCAAGATGGCAAGCTAGGAAGAGGGCACAGACTACCTTCCCGAGACATTTTTTATAAATGCTGCTTGTAGTTTGGTCTGCCCTGAGAAATGATTAATTGGCAATCGGATTCATTTTGGTACCATAGAAGAAATAATTTACCATTAACTCCCTGTTGCTCTGAAGGAGTTAATTTTCATCACATGGATGAACACTTTATTCCCAGAGAGCATCCTACTCTCTCTGCCTGATCATGGAAAGAGACTCAATTCAAGGAAATATTGAACCATTTGGAAAGAACATTAGACTGAATTAAACACTCTCTGTGCTCACCCATGTGATGCAAATTAGCTCATTGTATTCTTTTAGTCTGTTTGCCAAGAAGCACAAGAAATAAGTATATGTACTACCAATTTAATTACACAGTTAGCCAATACTTATTTATTAAGCACCTACTGTTTGCAGAGAACTGTTCATGAAATGGTGATAGTCACAAAGGAAACAGAAAATATGAATGCAGAGACAAAGTTAGAATGAAAGCTCTAGCTTCCTCAGTCTGTCTGCAAAATTAAAAGCAGCAAAACCTTACCTGCCTTCATTTCATTGCAGAACTGGTAGACAGAACATGCAGTAAAAAAAGAAGCAAATAACTACCTTGTCATCACTTGTAACCTTTACTTAGTAAAATTTTAAAGGTATTTTTTCTAACACTTCTTGCTTCCTAATTCACCCCACCCCAGTCTACTCCTCTGAAAGCTAGATATTGTGCATTTTTTAACTTACAGTTGATAACTATGATTTGCATATATATTAAATGCTTATCATTTGACATTCTTCCATATAGTAACATCTTGAGATTTTAAAATATTTCATTTTTAATTTTTTAAAGAAGGGCTAATAAGAAAATAAAGTGTAAAGAATGTTGGTATGACCAAAAATTTATACATTAATAATACAATTTCCTTTCTTTAGATAAATGCATCAGATACCATATTGTAAAAAAAAAAAAATCAATTATATTTTAAGTAAAATACCATCAATCTCACCTGCAATTTTATAAAAATAAACAAATATTATTTTGTGTACTATACGGAGACAATATAATTTCCTTTGGTCAAGTCAACTATCTTTGATTCAAATCTTAATAGTGTTCTGGCAAGAAAAGGTAACAAATTCAGTGTAAATGGAAATTTTGTTTGTTTTTCAGGTTAAATCAACACAACAAAGCTAGTTTAATATAGCGTTTCCCCAGCACTGTATGATTGCTGAACGCGTGACAACAACAAGTGCCATCGCTTGGTGCCATTAGACATTCCTGCGGATTGGCACAGGACCCATTTGCATTCTACACAGTAAAGTGCTGAGAAAGAATTTATGGAGATTGAAATGTGAGCTAAATTGAGAGCATAATTCCAAGCAGATGATTTCAGTTAATTAAAACTGGTAGTACAGGTTCCATATAAATGGGTGCTGGTAATTTCCAGAATATATGAGGACATCTACTGAACTATACATTTTATCACAGTCTAATAAGCTGTGATAAAATGCTTTAACTACTATGAGGATTTATGGAACCAACTGTGTTTATCAGACTGATATTCCATCAACTCTGACATATTGAAACAGGGTCCAGTTTGGCTTCTCCATGCCCTAACTTCCCTCTATCCTCCTTTCCACTTACCCTAAGCTCATTATTTCCCCCATTAGTGGGATAACAGGAAATAATTTAACTGCCCTGAATGGTTTTGATGAAACTTGTGTTGGCTGAGTGGGAGACAGACAAATATTAAGCCTGAGACTAAGCTAGAGAGTACGCCCATGTTTCATTCCTGGACATACAAGAAGAAACTGACCATTAATCTCCAATATTCAATGGATAATGAGAGCAACACCAACTAACTTGCTGAAAATTTGGTTTTGTTCTTGCCTTTGTAACCATCCTGCCTGGTTGGCTATATGATGAGACAACACCATTTCATATGTTACAACATCTGCTGGAAAATAAATTCCTCTGGAGTGAAATTATTTCCTTCGTGTTCTAATATGAAACTTAATAGAGAGTTAACTGAGTGTGTCTTCAAGTAAACTCCAGTGATATGAATAAATGCCATTGGCAATGGGTATTCTCTTCCATCTATTCTCATTGTTAAATAGGATCTTAAAGGATCTCCATTGATATTTAACTTTGGTCTTAAAACCACTACCAGTTGGTACCAAATAACATCCATGATCCAAAGAATCATTAGAAACCTCCAGTTCTCCATTAACATGGGAAATAATGAGTCCTCACATTTTATTTGATTATATGTTTTACATGTTTTAGGATGATTTTATTTGAGAAGGTCTGAAACTTTTCTTTTTTAACGGAAGAATCATAAAAACACCAGGCTCTAGAGTAGCTTCTTGAATCTGGTTTAGAAGAAAGTAAGTTCTGTTTTATTTTGAAACATTATTTTAAAATTATCTTAAATTCAGATAGTATGTATGTTATGCTTCTCCTTTCCAGAAATTGCTCTTAACCATGCAACTGAGTAATCGAATCTCCTTGTCTTAAATTGTGAATCTTCAGTTTGTGTTAACATCCTTTCATACACGTCTAGGATGAAGTGTTAATCTTGTATTGAACTCTAGGCTGGTTAATGTGCTTTTCTCATCGTGTTACCTTCATACTCGACTCCAATTTACAAATCTCACCAGTGTAGGCAATTTTGCTATCTTTTCACAAGATGACAGGATTCTTGGTTCAATGACGAAGTGTGAAAAACTTGCCACTAAAATAATAAATGCGATACATGATATTAGAGGCTTTATTTTTCAAATCACTAATGTAGTGTTTGAGTCATTGGAAACATTTTGAAGGAAATGAACGGTTTTGTGCATCCCCTAAATTTTCAAACTACATTAAAAAAAGAAACATCAAGGAACAAAACTGAATGCATTTAATTTTTGATACGCAACACAATCACACTGAGCTTATTCACTGTATAGGAATAATTACAATTAGAATAGAAAAATATCATCTAGTGAATGCAGACTGGACAAATATTTAATTATTTCAAAAGATTTAAAATTATATGGTGATAGTATTATATCCTTAAGATTTTTACTATTATTATTACATACCAAATATAGAATTTTTCCCTAAAAATCTACAGAGTGGTAAACAGTACTGGTGTTATATAAGTTCTAAAACTATTAAAAATAAAAATCCAAAAGAACCTATGTCTTTAAAATGATCTTTTATTCTATTAAAAGAGGAGAGGTGGTTGGTCAAAAGATCTAAACTTTCACTTAGGTAGGAGGAAGAGGCTCAAGAGATCTGTTGTACAACATGGTAACTATGGTTAAAAACAATGTATTATATTCTTGAGTACAAGAATTGCTTAGAGTAGATTTTAATAGTTCTCACCACCAAAAAATAAGTATGTAAGGCAATGCATATGTTAATTAGCTCAATTTAACCGTTCCACAATGTATACGTATTTCAAAACAACATGTTATATATGATATGTACATTTTATCAATTAATTTTTTAAGGAGGAGAAATTAAGTCCATTCTGAAAGGATGTGGGTGAGATCAGCAGAGGTGGATTTACCAGAAAGCTAAAGAAGCTTAAGTATGAAGGGACTTCATTCACCTGGGCCTCTGAGAGTTGTGATTATAGAGTATTCTAGGTGGAGAAGAGAAACCAAGTTGCAATCAGAATACCTTCTTACGAGAACATGTTGGATACATTGCCTTAAACACCTTGGAAAGAAAAAATAACCTGAATCTACAAGATTCCAATAGTTTGTGATATTTTTCTTTTTAAATAAACATATACTTTCTATCTAATTATGTATTTAAACTCTTTTTCTTTAAGGGGGAGCATCAAATAATCCATAAGCTTCAGACCCCACCAAAATCTGAACCTTGGCCTTGGGATAAACAAGAAATAGTCCTGGTAGTGCCTCTGTGCTTTGGAAAGCATCACTTTTGCAGGTACATGACTTGGTTAGTTGTTTGCACATGGAAACATTTTCCATAGAAACGCTATACACAGTGGTAAGATATTTAGCACAGGTTGCTGGGGTTCATTAAACCCATCAATAACTAGGATGATAATTCTCTGGGGTTAGTCTGAGACACAAGTGGGGAGGTAATAGGCACAGAAAGAGAAGGAGAGAGAGAGGAGGAGAGGGGGAAGGTGGAGGAAGGGAAGAGGTAATAAAGAAGAGGGGAGAATGAAGGGAAGGAAAGAGGTAAAGGAGGAAAAGTAAGAGGAAGAAAGGAAGGGAAGGAGGTGAGGTACTCTCTTTCCTCCCTGGCTCTAGGATAAGTTTTAGGTTCAATTTCGAAATAGGAAAAAGTTGTTTTTGAAACCCTCCCACCTCCATTCTGCATGTCCCAAAGCTACACAGGACTCAAATATTTGCTTCATTCCAGAGTGCTTCATTTCCAGTGGTGTTTCTATTTCCTGTTGAGCTAAATTCTCACCTAATGGACATGACCCACCTCTTTTGTTTGGAGCATGGGCGTCTGAATGAACCAGATCACTCCAATGACTCCTTCTTCCTCCCAAAGTGTACCTACACTTCAAAAAAGAGGATGTTTATTTTTTTCAATGGGATCTGTTGTTAAGGAAAAATCAGCGAGTGCACCTGTGTGGAGTGGAAATGATCAGACATCATGGTAAGTGGTGGTGGTAGTTGGTAAGGAACAATGGTAGAGACTGCCTGGGGTAGACAGAGCACGCCAAGGCTGCCAAGAAATTGTGCCAGGTCAACTTATCTAGATTGCACGTTCTTTTCAGAGTTTTTTGGCTATTTCCTTTTCTAAATACTCAGATTGCTTAATGCTGCAAGTTTGTAAGTGACAGCCATTTTCCTATGAAGATTATATGAAAGTCAGGAATTTCCAACATACATCTCAGTGCATTCCAATATGTTCATACATGGCTTTTTTCCTAGTTTCCCAACCTACATGCAAGTAAGGTCCAACACAATGCCCATGGCCCTTCCCATTAGTTCTGTCTATGAAAGAAGATTAAGTGAAATTTAATAAGTAAGTTTCAGTTCAGTTCTTTCAGACAAAACTACAAACATACCAAAGAGCCAATTTGCTAGTTTTTTGTTGTTTTTTTTTTCCTGATAGTATTACATTAGCTTTGCACCAGAGTGGAATAACAAGAGATCCTATGCTTTTTAAAGTTCTTACCCCAAAGAAAGGGAATAGTAGCTGAATCTGCATATGAATTTTCAGTTCATACATCTTTTGCTGGTCTATATGATATCTTAACTTTCTTTCTCTAAATGATTATCTTCTTGTGGATTATTGTATCCTCTATTATAATACTAAAAAATGGAGGGTTCACTTTTGTCTCATTGCTTTGTCCATTTTTAAAAAATTCTACCTATGTATTGCCAAAAAACAGCGAATCATCCGATCTCAGATGCTTTCCTTACTCAAATGGGTAACATCTAACAGGCAACAGGAAGAGCATTCTGATAAGTAGCAGATGCAAGATCCCTTTGTTCATAAAGTTAAACTCTAGCAAACTGAATTTGCCTCACTTTCCATTTCCTTAGACAAATTGTCATCAGATGAGAGACAAAGTGCAAATACTCAGTTCATTTAATGAAATTAAACCTAATAGGACCTTTGTTTAATTATCTAAGAGCAGAGAGTCAGCCAGAGATAGGCGCTGGGAAAATGATGGATCCGGCAAAAGCACTTTAATCCGGTACTAACCTGCTAGCTGTAGTTCTCTGTGTGTGCATATTAATTGCCAAGGGGAAATTTTATGTATCATTTAGACGGATCCTTTATAACTCGGGCCGTCTTTACGTGGAGGAGCATAAAATGTATGCTTCGTTTTTCCAGTAACACTTGGGGAAATGCCTTGTAAATGGGTGTATAAATTTGTTTAATTAATCAAACAAAAGGAAAAGCTTTTAGAGAGCAAAATCATGACGGGAACTTAAAAAAGGGAAATTAAAAAGATAAAGCTCATTACCGCCTAGTCATTTCAATTGATGCTGTAAATAAAATAGGTTTAAAAGCAAAGCCAGGGTAAATACGCCTCTGCAGCAGGTTCCCCGGTATAATTGGCAGTGACCAAGAATCACCAGTGGGCTCTGAGTTAATATTGTTTTTTGAGTGCCCTTAGACTATTGAATTGATTAAGTGGTTTATTTGCGGTGAAGATATTCTCTAGGTAACCTTGCCTACACTCCACGTGTGATCTCTAAGTCACCAGCCAGGTGCAAGAGTTGAATTTTGATGAACGGGGATTTTCCTGTTGATAAGGAGTCTTATCTTCAGAGACTACACTCTTAACTAAAACTTGGACACCCCAAATGATCTAAATGCCCATTAACAGGGAAAGAGTTATATAAACTGTCAAAGTCAGTGTCCAAATGTTAAATGAAGTCTGGACAGCCTGGAGGTTGATTTTCTGCTTAGAGTCTTAACGAAGGTGAAATCCAAGTGTTACCCAAGTTGCATTCTCATCTGGAAGATCTTAGTAGGAGGATTCGTTTGGGTTTTAGTAGAATCCATTCCCTTATATTCTAAAACTGAAGCCCTTTTTATTTTCCTGGCTGTCATCCAAACATTGCTCTCAGCTTCTAGAGTCTATTCTCAAATTCTCTCCACGCGACCTCTTTAAGTGGCCCCTCCATCTTCAAAGCCAGCCGTGGGTGTGGAATCATTCTCATGCTTCTATGTCTCTGCCTTATCCTTTTGTTTATAGCTGGAGAAAACTTCCTGCCTCTCAAGGGTTCATGTGATAATCAGGGGGCTTGTGTCCTCACCATATTCAACGGTTCTGCCTATACTCAAAGGGGAGGGCATCTTATAAGGGTGAGGTTCATTGAAGGTCAACTTAAAATTTTGCCCACCACACCTTTCCTTCCACATTTTTTTTTTGTTTATCCAAATTTCTGTAATGAAGTATACTTTTACTAATCAAAAAATAATTTATACAATTAGTTTCACTCATTATAGAGTAAGTTAATGGAACCAAGGTAGCAGTAAAATCTACACTGTGAACTAAAAACCAATGATTTCTTTTTCTTATTTTAAAAGGAATTTAAATAAGATTAGAATGTTCCATATGTTCTTGTGGTTGCCAATGCCCATTTCCCCTGGAAATAATCCATATATTTTTACATAAGTATAACCCTCCTGTCTTTAGTTCAATTTCTATTGCATAAACCAAGCCATCTTGGTTTACTTAGTTCTAAGACTCCAAGGGTACAGCCTGCCTGGTCCTCAACCACCCAATTGCTACTTGGTTGACATGCCAAATCCTAAGAAAACAGGCTTAGTGCTCTCACATTTTAGGAGTTAAAATGTTATCCATGGGGTAGGGGTTATGCAACAGAAAGAGCTGTTATTTCTGTCAAGTTACTGAATGTTTCAACTGATGGCTATAGTCACAGGCAAAATAGCTGGCGAATAGACAGATACACTGTTCTTTTTAAAACAGATGATGGAACTCACAAGAGATTTGAGAGGGAGAGAAAACAAAAACTCAAAACCAACAGATTTCTTTATAATGAAAAGTTTAAAATTACCGATGCAGTCTTTGATCCTATATTATCTTTCTATAAGTTATATCGTATTTATCAATAAAATTTTTACTCTAGGGTCTTTTTTTTTGCCAGTGTTTATTTTTTTGTCAAATTTTGCAAATAAAATTTTTATAGTACTTTTACTATTACATCACACCTATAAAAAGATAGTGGATAACTATTATTCTAGAGCTATTTGATCTGTTACTTGAATTTATATCCCATAATTGAGGATATTGATTGCCTGGTAAATTGAAAGATATTTTTTAAATTAAATTACTGCTTTTATGTTGACATAACATTTAGTTTTGCCATAAAATACATCATTGGAAAGGCAGAGTTGAAGACTAGTCCTAATTCTATCTAGGAGAATTGCTTATTGCAAGTCAGTGGGAAATATTGAATTTCCTTCAGAATTTACCTGCAATAATATTATAAGATGATGAAATCAGAGGTAAATACTAAAGTGGCATAGCCTCTAGCCATAAGAAAGTAAATGTATCACAGCTATATATTTCCAAGAAAATATTTATTTGTTGAAGAGGTCTTATCCTTTATAGATAAAGATAATGCTACTGGTTACTGGTTAACTTGAAAAACATTTTCCAGGAATGGAGTTATGTGTTGAAACATCCCCAATCTCTGGCAAAATCCTCCTTGCAAGAACTGCTAGTTTTAAGAGTTCAAGCTACAATCATGGAAAAGAGTGGAATAAAAAGAGTGAAATAAACTAATCTTGATGACCAAACACCTGGTCAAGGGTTCATAGGAAGAGTTTTTTTTTTTTTTTCCCCAAAGTGATCTAATTAGCTCATGTTTATTAATGTGTGGAAGTTTCATTTTCATTTAATATTATCAAATGATTAGTCAAAATATTTGTTGTCAATTCAGAAGGCATTTAAATATATATATATAAATACACACACACACATGAACACACACATATCTATAACCTTCTGAAACATAGCATAGAGTTTAGTTCATAGTAGGAACTACTATATATTTATTTAATTTGTTAAATTCATCTCAGAAAATTATGAGAATAAAGCGTAATTAGTGGATGGCATCATTATGAAAAATCTAACTGAAATTTTATACTCTTTGACCAACAGCTCCCTATCCTTTCCCTGCTGCAGCCCATGGTAACCACAACTCTACTTCTGTGAGTTCAACTTTTTTAGATTCCACACATAAGTGAGATTGTGCATTATTTTTCTTTTGTGCCTGGCTTATTTCACTTAGCATAATGTCCTCCAGGTTCATGCATGTTGTTACATGTCAAAGAATGTCCTGTTTTTCTTTTTTTTGTTGTTGTTTTTATTTTTGTTTTTGGCTGAATAGTCTTCTATTGTCTATATATACCGAAAGACTTGATGTGTATATAATACATAGAGCTGGAGCTGATTTTAAGAGACATTTGGCAACCAAAAACATAATAATTGGTTTGTGTATTCTTATACACTCTCCTTTACACCCACCTATAGTATAGGTAGTATAGTATAGGTACAGAGGGAAGAATTTCTACTCCATTATAAAAATGAACCAACAATATTAACCAGATAGGATACAGTTTACAATTTTAACTGGAATTAAGATTGAATATTCTCACACTCCTAGTTAGAAAAAAAACTGGTGTGTTGCAGCCACAGCAACAAGTAGCCATCAGAATGAGTTTATAACCCATTCAACCAATTGACAACAGGCTAGTTAACTAGTGACAGTCCTTCCTTTCTGAAATTCTCCTACTCAGGAACAAGGCACTCCATTAAACACATCTTTGAGGCTAACCAGTCAAAAACATTCTCACCCAGTTTTCAACTCAGTCATGCCTCTGAAATCCAGCAATTCTTGAACTCCATGCTTCCCAAAAAACATATACCATCAGCAGTCACCTCTGCACTTGACTAGCATAGTTCTTCCTTCCTGGTGTGCAAAATAAGTACAGCTCTGTCTTTTTAGTTGAGATGACTCATTTCATGAGCCTTTGGTAGAATGTCCCAGCTAAAGATCCTGTAATATCATTTTATAATAATTGGCAATTATTACAGATATGAGGGTCTTATGCATGTGACACTTGGCATTCCTTTCAGATTTGAATTTGTTGAATAAATGTAGAAGAGTGCAGACATTTTGATTAAGAAAGAAAGAAAACTCTAGCATCAGGCACACCTAGGTTTTATCCTGGGTCTATAATTTACTAGCTGGGTGACATCATTGGATCTCTAAAAAATCTTGGTTTTCTCATATGTAAAATGGACTTAATAATTAAATGAACTCATAAAAATTTTGTAAATATCAAATGAAGCAGTTTGTCTAAAACACAAAAAACTTAGTCCCTGGCACACTGCAAATATTCAATAATGCCAGTGTTCTATTATTATATTTCTAAATGAATATATTTTGTTATAATCCAAATGTTTACCAAGGATAGCTTTTAAATGAATTTAATTATGGCACAATGTGGTTTTAGAAGAGATACTGGTAGTTTACATCTTTTATGGTGCAAGAGTTTGATAATCTTCTGCCTTTTCACTTTTATTCACTTATTTTTCTTCTTTTTCATATTAACAGTTATTCTCTAAGAGCACCACATCATTTCCTTATGAAAAAGACACACTGAAAAATAACCTCAATATATTCAGAAACAAGTATTGTTCCCAGTAATTAATCATTATATTTAAATTAATTATTTCTTGGGTTAAGCCTTCTTTAATATATATATATATATAATATATAAGGCATATTTAACATATATGACATATAGAGAACAGAACACAGAGCATAATAAAAGCATGGTGAAAATATTGGATGATTTCTTTATTGGGAACTTTAGCTCACGTGGCATAGTAATCACTGTCAAGCCCATTAGATAGTAAAAACTGAAATTACTAAAATTTTAATTCCTCCTGGAATCCAATACAAAATTGATCCACAAGGAGTATTTGTAATTGTTAGAAAATTAACTGGTATTCACCAGTTTAAAGGATGTTACCATGTAAGTGTACGTACACACGAACAACCAAAAATCATTAAAGATTGGCTTAAATTCTCAGTAAATGCTTTCTATCTTGGAGTATTCTTTTGTGTTTCGGAGCCTGTGTTCTCCCTAACTGTCTTATTTTCCTACTGATGATGCTGCTCCCTCCCAGAGGCATCTCAAAAACACAGACTTTTCCTTTGCTTTAATTTCAAATGCGTCTCCTACAACTAATAAAACCCAAAGCCAGACGTGTTGAACCTGAGTGAAATAAATGCAAAGAGATTGTCAGAATGAATTTCTCTAGGTGAAAATTACATAAGACAATGAATTTCTGGGGCTCGGGAGGAGGTTGAGTAAGGGGAGCGGAGGGCGTGAGGGCACGGTGCCTATCACGAAGTAGGCATTCAGTAGGTAGTTGTTGAATGAATGAATACATGAATTAACATCAACTATCAAATCAGAAAAGACTTGACTCAAGGAGCCCTTGTAGATTTCTTGTTGATTCACTGCCAAGGCTCCTTGACACACACCTTTCTTCTGTAGAGGTGCTGTTTTAATCATTCCTTTCCATTACCTCTCCTTTCTAGTCCCATCACTTTAAAACCCAGTGACGCAGCATATTCACTTATATTGAATCATCTGATTTGATCGGCCAACCATCAAGGACACAAAGAAACGGTTAAGATCTTATAACTTCGAGTTGTTTTCTACAAATAAGAAAACTAGTTCATATTTTTCATGCACTTAGTAAATATCCAGTAAGAGTGATATGTTTAGTTGGTTGATAATCAGAGATATGCAAAATTATTTAAATTATTAGAAAGGTGACCACACGTGTTCAAGAAATTTTTGGACCTAGAATCAGAGGACTTGTTTTTCCAGCTACCTTTTGCAACTGATTAGCTAATAGAATAAGTCATCTGAATTAGCTCTGAAATTGGGTATCTGATATTTTGTGTGTTCCCAGTAAAATATGGTCCATCTGAGCACAGAAAGAAAATAATTAGGCTTTTCTTTTTTAATTGTTTATTTAAACTAAAAGAAAAGAGCAAAGGCAAACAATAGTGTATGCACATAATATGCATATGGAGTAAGGGTGCAACAACATTCCAGGTCAGAGATAGCCCTGAGAACTCGCTCTAGATGATGTCTAGGATGATTCTTTATAGCCCTTTCATTTTTAGTTTTGTTCTTTTATTCCCATTACCAACATGAATATTATTTCACGATGATGTTATTTTATAAAAATCCTTAAGCTTCATAGAAAATCTGGGCAGAAACATTATAATTTAACCTCAGAGTGAAAACCTTAAATGGCAGAGTTCTGGTTATAGAGCTTTTACATCATTCTGTATTTTTGCAAAGACTAAGACTGTTCCTTAAATATAATTTGAAGACTTGTTATCATGATCTTTATGTTTTTGGTGCATCTGATATTATAAGAAAATTTAAATTACGACCTTAGCATTAGTCTTTACAGAATTATGTTGGAGAAATTTTTTTGAGAACTTTATAGACTTTACCAAATGTTAGTTAACTCATTCAGTGCCTTAATAGTCCCACTGAACTTACACATATTAAAAATCACAAATATCATATCTATTTATAATAATTCTAACTGTTAAAATAACTTAAGCATATACATATAAAATTTAAAAATTAGGTCCTCGTCATTTGCTCTTCTTTTTGTAACAGCATTAATTAACTATAAACAATAAGCAAACTAGATCTGAATGAAGAACCACTAGAGGTGAGTACGTAATATAAATTCCTAAATAATTCAACTTTAACTGAAGTCCTACAGGTCTCTTCAAATGGGAAAAAGGATTATAGTTAGAATTAACTTGACTCTAAAAATTTTATAAATAAAATGAACACTACTGCAATGTTTGGAATCTTGGAATAGGAGAAGCATAAACAGTGGTTTAGTATATCAATAAAATGTTACATATCTGTTAATCGTTTACCAAATTTACCAAGAGTTCATCACTTGATAACCATACTGTGGATAAAGTAAAGCAAAATTGGATTTTCTGAAACTATAAAATAAGGGGAGAAGACAAAATATTAAATAAAAACAAGCAAGGGACAGAGAAACGAAAAGAAGAATGGGAGAGAACACGGGGAAGAGAAAGTAAGAATGGTGGACTCATTGCTTTTCATTCTTTTTTTTTTTTTTTTTTTTTTGGTCTCCCATTAATAGAATCACATTAAATGCCTAAGGCAGAAAGAGATCTAAGAAATTGTTCAAATTTTCTTTCCTTTTATGTAGATAATTCCAGTGTTTTGTTTTAAATGGGTAATTACATATCTTTTTTTTTATTTTTATTTTTATTTTTTTTTTTATTTTTTGTTTGTTTTTCAGCTCATTAAGGGGGTACAAAAGATCAGGCTATATACATTGCCCATGCCTCCCCATCCCCCCGAGTCTGAGCTTTAGTTGTGTCCATTCCCTAGACAGTGCACATCATTCTCATCATATAGGTGTGCACTCCTCCCCTCCCCCCACCCCATCCCCCCCAGTCAGAACTTCAAGGGTGTCCATTCCCCAGGCAGTGCGCATCGCACTCATCAGGTAGGTATACACCCATCCCTTCCACCCAGCCCCGACCTCTGTCCAATACCCAATTGGTGTGAATCCCAAATGTGCACTCAGGGAAACCAGTTAATAAGTTTTAAAATTAAGAATGAAAAACAAGCTTTTCATTCTTAATTTTAAAACTTATTTACCAGTACAGAGTTGACAGCATCCGGGGGCAGCATTTATTCCTTATAGATCTTTGGACAACAGAATATTCTAACACTCTTTCTTTTCTTTCTCATAAACAAGTTTGATAACAACTTTAGATTATTTTTTTTTTGTGGGGAGAGAGTTTTTTCCATTCTCGATGTATGTCACTTCTAGTTATCCATGAATTAAATGAAATGTGGAATTTTTTTTGTTATTGCAGAAATTACACAGGAATAAATGGACTGCTAAAGGGATGTTTCCACATAGTTTGTCATTTTACGTGTAACTACTAAGAAGATTAACTATGCTCCTTTAATTGCTCAGAAGGAGAAAGCAGGTTCCAGTTAATACCTGATGCAGAAGAGAAGAAGGACGGAGGGCAAGTGAATCAGTGCAATGAGTCACGGAGCTTAACAGAACAGAGTGTAGAGCAGTGATTTTCACATCTAATGGAAAGAAGGAACATCAAAAAAATATACTTCGACAAAATCCCATGTCAGAGGGCACTGGCTCAACACCAAAAAAACAAATCAATAAAAATCAACAGGAAAGTCATAAGCCCCTGTCCTTCTTCCCCATCAAATATGGCTGGATACTCAGGGACAGGTGATGTTTTTATGGAAATATTATTTCTTTGAAAACACTCCCAAATATTGCACCTGAAATAAGGTAGAAGGAATTTGGTATTACTAACTTTTACACAGATGCTATGACAAAGAGATGCAAAGCTCCACCAAATTCTTATGACTATAAACATACTCCAAATTTCTCCTGTAAACAGAATCAGCCTCTGAGGACGTCCTTGTAATCCTTGTTTCCACGTGTTCACAATTTTACATTATTTTACAGCTCAGGACATTGCATGGCTTGTGGCTTGGTATAAAGTAAAGTGGATAATAAAACACTCCTCTGCCTTCTGCATATGCTTTTATTAAACATGATGTCCAATTTACATGGTGATCAAAATTTAGACATGTATTTAAAACTTGCCACGTGACAAGCATGAGGCTAGACTCAGAAGGATGGGAGAGAGCCAGCATCCCATTTTGCATGTCCTCAAGTCACATGTAATTATAACAGCAATAACTGTTCTTTGGATAATATTTCTCACTGCAAGAGGTGCTTTTTTTCTGATAATAACTGACAGTGTAACTGGTGAACTTATCTCCACCCTTAGCAAAAGACTAAAAACAATGCAGAAAAGGATACTATTAAATCAGTCTAAGAAACATTATGTCTTCGAACTCATAGAGATGAACTTATAGGAATATTTTATTTTTCCTGATTCTAGAATAAAGAATATTGTTTCTATTCCTTGTAGTGTGGCTAAATTAGCTATTATCTGGCAAGACTCTGAAATATTCCCTCAGAATTAAAATATAGGAAAGAGAGGTCAGCATCAGTGAACAATACTTAAGACATCGAGGGCTAGATCTAAACCTAGGAAAATAGGGATTTCATTTAAGGCAAGAAAGTCTGAAACAGCCCTAGAATAGAATATAATGAAGGAGATGCTATTCCCGGGCTTATCAATTTAGAATCAAACTAAAGAAGTAGGGCACAAGTAAGACTAAGGATTTAGGTGAGCGTATTCATATACCACCAACAGATTTATATAAAATCAACAAGGTCAGCAAAATGTGTGCTCCCCCCAACCCCCAGACAGTTAAAAAAAAAAATCAACGCTAATTCCTATGTGGAGAATGCAAAGAAAGTGTTTGCTTCTCTATCTTTTTTGTTTTCTTGAAAGTGATACCATGATGAGTATTTAAAAGCAGATCATGGAATTCATCAAAGTGCAGATTATTAATACTTTGCTCAGTGTTGTAATTGTTCTCCTTTCAACAATGATATAAATTTTGTTCCAACTCTAAATTCCTATGCAACGAGAGGATAGTTAAATTCTTTGGGGTTTGTTCCTCTTTTGTGCATGCATGGGAATACATCATGGACATGTATGTGTATATAGGCATGCATTCATTCATACATACATATATGTATTAATACAATCATCTCTCAATATCTCTGTGGACTGGTTTCAGGACCCTGGAGAGTACCAAAATCCAAGGGTGCTCAAGTCTCTTGTATAAAATGGCATAGTTTTTGCACTTAATCTATGAAAATCCTCACCTACACTTTAAACAATGCCTACACTTCATTTCATTTGCTTGGCTTCAATTTAGGACTTGGACGGTGGCAAACTCAAGTTTTGCTTTTTAGAACTTTGTGGAATTTTCTTTCCCCAAATATTTTCAATCTGCATTTGGTTGAATCCACGGATGCAAAACACCAGAGGGCCAACTATATATAATTCCATTCATATGATTTACAAAGTTAAACATAAAACATATTCATACCATTTAAATGCCAAAGTATATAACATGAAATCTTTAAATCATTCGCCTCTGCCCTCCTCAGCCTTACCCCTTACCCCACAGACTTAACCACCATTTGCCAAGTTGGTGAGAGTGCACAACTATTCACAAGTTTATCAGGCTTTGATAGTTCTTTTCCTTTATATTTCTTGAGCATATCCTTAAGACATGTTAGAATCATTCTAGGAGTAATAAGAATATATCTTCTGCCCAATACATTATCCATAACTCATAGATTATTTTTGTCTTTTTACAGACTTCAAAATTTTTGTGCAGCAAAGTAGTTCAATTTTTTTTTTTTCTTCAAGACTCTGGGAATAAGAAGATAATCCACTCCCAAATAATGAAAATACCTGATGTTTCCATGAAATCCTGTTTATTTCATTAATTCATTTTTACCTTTTGAGCTCTAATTCAATGCAAGTAAATTTATGGATATGATGAGATGTTTGGATCTAATTTTATATTTTTCCAAATGAATCGTCAGTTGTCCAACACCTTATTAAACAGGTCTTCCCCTTTTTTCCCAGAAGATAATTTCATCTATATCACACATAAAATTTCCACTTACACTTGGATAGGTTTTTGTTCTCTCAGTTTGGTTCTATTGAGCCATGTGTCATTATGATATATATTCTGTTATAATATCTTTATAATAAATGTTAGTTATCTGATTCTGTTGATTATTAGAGGTTAGGAGTAGGCAGTCAACTCTATTCATAACAGCTTAGTTGTTACAAGTATGTGAAAGGGTTTAACCATACATTTTAGGTAATAAAGTTTGGTGTAATAAATAGGATAAAGAATTATGAGTCATATACATATTAAAATTCTATTCATATGAGTACAAGTCAACAGGTAAATTGCCTATATTTTCTGTACCTTATTTTCTATCTGTAAAACAAGTATAATGAAACTTCTCACAAAACAAACTTCTTGCTACGTAGCACTCAATAAATAAGAATACTCCCTCATCATCAGATCAGAGTATTTCACTTTAATTTACATCCTGAACATATCTTTGATTATATATCCCATTGTTACTCTCAAATAAGTGACTTTTCTCTGGCAATCAGGATAGGACTAGAAATTTTTAATCTAATAGAAGACTCTGTTTTTCAATAAATAACTCTATCCTATTTACAGTTTTTCTTATAATAAATACATTTGAGTTTATTTCTATTTTACTTGACTTATTCAATATTTTCTTTTTTCTTTTTTTGCCTGATTATTTTTTTAGTAAAATCAATAATTTCAAGTCCCTATATATATATATACACACACACATACATATAAAAATACATAATTTTCTCTGTGTGTCTTCATCATTTAATGGTTATATTTGAGCATATATTTATTTATTTATACTTTATACCAAAACCAAGCAATTTATAAGTCCTTCTTCCTGCTTAAACAGAATCTTCAGGGCATATTTACTTCCTCAATTCTTTTTCTAACCTGCATGAACTCTTAAGTTCTCTTATATTTATTTAAAATTTTAAGTCCAAGTGTTTTTCCTTACAGAGTGTTTCTTATATCATCAGTTTTGTTCACAGTCATGATTGTCAGTTTGGGTTAACTGTGAATTCTACTGGATTGGTTTTTAACTGTGCTTTCTTAGTAAAGTGTCTTCTATTTTGAGATATTTTTCTGACATAAGTTTTATTCAATTGTAGTGTTTTCTTGAGTAATTTTCTAAGACTGTATATATCCTTTATATACAAATATACAAGATATAGACATATAAGGGATATATATACACACATACATACATATCATCTCAGAGTGTATAGTTTGTCTTTAGCTAGTTTGCTTGCTGAGTCTACTTTTGTGTTTCTTTTTTATTCTTTTTTTAAATATCTTGACAAAGTACACAGTTCCTGGTTCAGAGAATTGTACTGTCTTCTAGACTTCCTTGGAACAGATGAGATGTACAAGACAAAACTGACTCTCTCTCCTTTGCTCTCATGAAGTCTATATGCTTTTCCAGGTCATCCTTGGAACTGATAAAATTTAGGTAGGCTAGGTCTGGATGTGTATCTTCTTTTCATTAATCACAGGTGCCACTAGGTGCACATGACTTAAAAACTCAACTCTTTTTCAACCAATGTGAGTGCACTATTCGTGGTTTGTGTATTTTCTCTAATGGCTTTTTTTGTTGCCTTCCAGAACGCCTGTTGTTCACAGTTTCCCTGGAGTTGTTCTCAGTTTCTCTGGTTGCTCTCACTTTCAAATTCATAGCATGCTTGTGAGTTGTGGGGAATTTTGCCATTTGACTTCTCAAACCATTCATTCAGCTTTCAGTCTTCCATTTTTCACTTTTTCTATTGAATATTTTAAACTGAAATATCGCATTTCCAATGAATTATTAAAAGTTTTATTTTAAGATTGTTATTCTCCAAAATCTCCAACTCTTTAAAAATTCTTTTGTGTAAAATAGTTTTCAGAAACTTCAAGATGAAGGAAATGATTTAGCTTCTGGAGGCTGACATTTCTGAACTAAAATCCTGGTTTTTGCCAATTAATATCTTTCTACTTTTTATCCTTGGACCAATAACTTCACCTCTGACTATCTCAACTTTAGGAAATTGGTATAAGAATTAAATGAAAGACTGTATGAGAAGCAAAGCCTGCCTTATAGTAGACACTTAATAAATGTATATTACTCTCATTAAAGAAACCATAAACTGTATGAGAAAATGTGTTTTACACAGACTTTCTTTACCTAAAACAATCTATTATTGAATATTAGTCATTTTTATCAAGCACAATGTTTCATCTTTAAAATATTGAATAGATCCAATTCAGATGATACTTACTAATTCATGGTCTTAAAGACTCAAATTTATGAACTTACAAAAACTTTTGCTAGCACTATTTTTGTATTTAGGCATTCTACCTTATTATTATATTAGCCATCCAATATGTAGTAGAGAAGACTTTCAAGGTGGTTAAAACTTTACCTTGAAATATTTTTTAAAGTTTTCTTATCCTTCATGATAGTATTAGAATGAACAAACAGCAATTTTGATTCTCTTTGCTATGCATTTGTAATATTGGCTACATTCTTGGTCATTTTCAAGATGTAAAGAAAACTGAACATGTGAGAAATCTTGGGATCTGGTGATAGGCCTGACACCAGCTACCACACCACAGGTCCTTGACTTTCTGCAGCTTATTTTAACATTTTTGAAATTGGAATCCACTTAAAATGGAGGCATACCAGTAAAGTAAAATTTTCTTCTTCTATTCTCTACCTTCTAAAAAGCTGTTATTAAGCAGTTGGTGAGTATTACAATTGATATAGTAGAGGTAGATTTGTGGCCAGCTAAGTCACAAGTAAATGACCTACTTAAGTATACTCTGAATAATTTTTGTTCATTTGCTCCCATATATATAAAATGGAAGTAAAAAATATCTTGCCCTTTCTACCTAACAAATATGTTTCAAGGCAAACGACACATTTCAAAAGTACTCGATACTTACATGATACCCTTCTTTATTAAAATCGTTGTATGTAATTACTTCCAATAACAATCAGCACCACCACGGATGCTGGGCCTACAGTTGCCTGAGTGCTTGTTTTTCGGATGGCAAGCTCTACATGTATGGTTTTCAATTTCCCATCATGCTTGACATTTCTGAAGCATGACCTTCTTGCCCAGGAGTTGCCCATGGCATGAAACAGGGCAAGATTAGACTTCATTGAATTATAGATAACAGATGCCCTCAAAAAAAATACCAAGAGATGTGTGTCAAATTTTAATGACAAGGCAGGAGTTTTGAAATAGAAGTAGAATGCTTTGTTACATTGTAGCGGAGTAAAATACATGCCCCATATTCAAGACCTCAATAGAACATTCACTTTAATTAAACAATCATATTTTCTGATTTTTTTCTTTACTTTTTAAAATATATTGATATTTTTATTTTCTTTATGTAAAATTACATAAAGAAAATAAAATATAATATAATAAAATAAAAATAAAATAAAATAAAATATAATAAAATATAAACATAAAAAGAGCTCATATTTTGAGAAAGATGAGTCTCTCTATCCAAGGACACAGAACCATATTCTCACTTCCAAGTTACCTTCTAAGGTTCTTCAGTAAAGACCACATAAACATAGGTGTGTAGGATATAAAATGGATATTGAATTTCATCCGAAGAAATTTTAGCCCAGAAGTTGATATATTAATATTAATATTATGGAAATTATTTCTCTCAGGATACACTTTCTATAACGTATTTTATAATGTGTACATTAAAAACGAAATGCTGTACATACTTAATTTTGCTAGTTAAGTCACTATAAAATTGTCAGTAGAGTGCTCTAGAAGGGATTATGGGTGGGTCCAATACCAGCTAAAGTTTGGGTTTTGTTTTGCTGCTCATAAACATTGCCTGGGCGCCTGGCCCCTCCAGTTTCTAATCTGTCAGACTAACTAGCCAAGCGATTTTTTTACTTGAACTGGAAGAGATTAATGACTTCAGCTGTCATTATAGCCTGTAATTTTGAAGCTGAAATGAAGCTAAAAACTGTGTTTGGCATCCTTAAAGTGATTTTATAGCAAAGATACAACTAGAAGAAGTACAGTCATGGATTCTTCCACATAGTACTTGATATTTTTGATTCACCATTGGCAATTTGTGCAACCAGTAAGAAACTTGAAATTTATTTTTCATTGCTACCAATCTCAGATCCTCAAATTAAATACCAAGAGGAACAGCTAGAACCATGAGAAATAAAAATAAAATCCCAAATCCCCAAAACAACTGAACAGACTTCACCCTTGGCCAAGGGAACCCCAGAGAAATTTTGAAACTGAGTTCTTAGCTATGAGGGGATGGGAAATCAGACATGCCTCATTACACTCCCTCCCTTGTTTAGCACCATTAGGTTTTCTTCCCTAAGGATTAAATAGAACACTGGCCTTTGGAAAGATTTGTTCCACTGCTGATTTCAACCAACCACCTAATGCAACTCCTCACTTTTTGAAGTTTTGCACCACTGCAACCAACCAACATTCCTTCCTGATAAGAGGTCACCAACCATGGAGAGGTTTTGGCCAGTCTACAGAGAATGTGCAGTGAGAGTTTTCATATCCTGTGCTTTATTTAACTTTTGATGTTAGAGGGCTAAAAACGCCACCCTTGGATCACGCTAATGCCACCATTTTTTGAACATGGATCCCACAAAGTAGCATGAAGCTCAATTACACATGCATGTGCTTCTCCTGTCATAAATATTCATGACTCTTCCTATAGTTTGTTAAATATGTATATTCAGCCACCTCACTTAGCATAAATTCTTGTTCCCATTGCCTTTCCCTCAAAGTACATACTCTTGGCTTCTCCCCGTGGCTATGGCTTCCCAGCCTGTGACAATGGCCACCCTGTAGGCTGCAATGCTTTATGAGAAATAAAATTCTCCTTTCCAAATTTATGAGCCCTGCTGCTCTTCAGCTGACAATCATAATTAAGAATACCTACTTTGGAAAAAAGATCCTACGTTTCTATAATTTTCAGTATGTCAAATGATAGAAGCTGTGCTCCATCACCCTGTTGTAAACCTTCCAAAAGCAACATGTTTTAAACAATGATTAGATTAGCACAGTGGGTTATAGCCACAATACACTACTAAGCAAGGAGTATGATAACAGACAGCCAACAGCATAAATACATGTTTCACAGTTTGATATTGTGAAAGCTTCTATTTCCATTTGACCAACACTCAAGATGCACAGTGGAAATGAGAAAATGTCACAAAATAAAATGGATCAAAAGGCATGATGGACAGCCAGTAAGGGACACCAGTGCTTAAAGGGCAGTAACATTACCGTGAGTCTCAGGCTGCCTCCCAGATTTCATGCACAAATAGGAAATGCTTTTTATAATAAAGAAGATTGAGTGCTGAGAGGCTGCGTGAGCACTGCTTCCAAGAAGGAAGCAGGAGAAGTGGAATCCCAACCAGAGTTATCAAATTGGGGAAAAATGGAAAGAGCAGAAATAACTAACAATTTTTTTTTCTAGCTTTCTGGAAGGGTACGGAGTTCATTAATGTTGGGGTTCAGAACATGGTATCCCAAAGTATGGCACCTTTGCACTTGAAAAAAAATGGCAGAAGGAAGGCCACTTTCACCCTCAACTTGCCCTCTCCCCTGAAGCATGTCATGAGACCTAGAAAGGTCACTCTTTGACCTTCCTCATGTCCTCTCCCCTGCAGGGGGTCATAATGTTACTGGCTGCATCCTGAATCCCTTGGTTCTTACCTTCTCTCAATGGAAGAATGAACGCAAGCGACAGAGAATGTGTTGCAAGCAGAGAGAAAGATTATTGAGGCAAAAGTGCACTCTTGAGGGGTAAGAGTAGGCACATGTCTAAGCAGACAGTGGCCCAGTGTTTCTGTGTCATTTCTTTTTCACCCGTCTGACCTCTCCTCCTTCCTGAGGTTCTCGCTTTCCTTTTTTTCTTGACCTATCGGGTTGTCTCCTCACTGCCATGAGGCAGGGGAGTTTTTCACCTTATATGGTTAGGCCTGGATGTGTCATGGTGCCCAAACCCCACTGGGGAGGGAGTGGGGGACAAACTGCAATGCCATATAATGTGCCCTGTGTTGTCTCTGTTACATTTTTGTGACCCTTGTGGTTACCTTTATCTTTTTATTGCTACAGTATGTTCTCTTACTCAGTGTCCTGTTTGTTCACACAGCCCATTCTAAACTTCCTCTGCTCATGTCTGTCTTTCTCACCTACACTAAGACCCTCATTCAAGAAGTATGTTCCCTGTACCCAGAGGAAAGCAATGCCCTTATCTCTGAAGATACAGAGACACAGAGACTATCTTAACAAACTGACCTTGCTAATTTCCCCCTGTTTATTAGCATTAGGTTAGACCCCCCCCACTTCTACTCAGCTACCAAATTTCCACCAAACCTAAGCATAAAAATACACAAGTTTACCATTTTTGGGGGGGTCTTCATTCCTTATGAAGGTGCCTATGTCACATAAAACTTATATTAAATAATTTCATATGCTTTTCTACTATTAATCTGTCTGTTGTTATAACGGCCTCAGCCATGAACCTAGGGATGGGTGAGAAAAAGTGTTTTCTTTCCCCAGTATTAGTTGGCATTTGACATGATTAGACTCTTCAGTTGCAGAGATAGAGCCATTAGTACCTTTTACATTCATATATACACATATGTACACACACACACACACACACACACACAATCCTATTACAGCAATCTCTTAAAAAAGTGAACTTTATCAAGAGACAAAATTATCCAGAACTTTTAAAGGATAAAAATTGCCTAATACTGGTCTTTGAACCATTTTTTTTGTTTGTTTTTGCTTCTTTTTTGTCATTTGGTAAATGTCTGCAAATCTTCATTCTATTATTAAATATATCCCCTTTACATTGGGAGTACACTTTTTTTGTGCTGTATGTATGTAACAAAATACCTTTTCCATACTGTAATCTGATTATTCTGAAGAATAGGTTATAATGATGTTTTGATTACTGTGCCTGAAGTAAAGCTGCTTTTCTTCAGCTATTTTCATAGAGACGTCTATCTATATCTTTTTAAAGACCTCAGGATTGACTCTTATTTTTTCTTGCTGCACATTTCCCTTCCCCTTAGGCATTCTGTTGGAGGCTGCCTAAGTTACAAATTCAGTGGGCCATAAATCCCCCGGATAATGCCTTCAAGATTGGGAAGACTTGCTGAGCAATAATAAAGAGATTTGATCTTAAGTGCATCTTCCATAAGATGCTCCATCACTGGTTCCCTTTCCTCTCTCCGTCTTCTGAAGAAAGCACTTAAGCTTTCCAGGGCTTCTTTCACATTTACTTAACCTATGATAAAACAAGGCAGATTTAGTGCTTCCTGCAAAGCTCCCCCACAATTCCTCCTGCCCCCAGATCTTTTTACTAAACACTGATTCTTCCACCATCGCTGCTTGTGGAACCTCAGGGCAGGCTGTTCACTGACAGTACCGACGTGAAAAAGGTAGATGGTTTTCAGAGAATAAAGAGAGAAGGACAAAGAAGAGGAAGCAAGAGTATAAGAGTTGGGAAGAGCAAGGATAGAACACAGACAATGCACGTGAACTAAGAAGTTTTGCAGAAAAGGAGAGGGAGGATCCACTAAGTATTAATAGTGAGTTTTCCCAAGCCATGAACAATGTCTTATTCCCCCAGCATATTACCTTGACACAAACTTTGTAGATATTTTTCTGAATGAATAAAATGAATTTAACATCAAGAAATTCACTAAGTAAAGGAGGGAAGATTTTGATCCTCTCAACTAAATTTGAGATACTACTGTGTGTACACAAGCTGCCCAAATAATAGGTAGAGCTTGTTTGCAGCCAGACTACATCATTTATTTGAAAAGGGATACTTCCAGGCAGCAATTGTAGGAAAGATTTCTTTCCCTGCTTATCAACGTGGTTCATGTACCAATGCTACAAATTCTGCTTTACTTTTTGGCTTAAGATTTTGATCCTTATTAAAAAAATAGCATTCTCTCCCGTCTTTTCTCTCTCCAATCCTACACACATATAAGAAGAGAAGTGATAATTTGATAAAGTGACATAAGCAAGACACATGTACTTTCTTAAGTCAGATTTTTAGAAAGCAATAACGTATAGAATAATTCATCTCTAGGACCAGCCTGTCCCACATGTTTTCTTACTCTCATATCAGGAGAGATCCCCCTGCTCATTTTCTCTCAGTTCAATTCAGTCATCTTATTATGGCATGCATCAAAATTTGTTGTTTTCTACTTAATTATCTTTCCCATTAGAATATGACCCTTTGAGAATGCATAGGTGGACAGTTTGGTATACTAAGGCACAGACAGTTTGCTCAATAAAATAATGGAATGAATGACTTCAGATGCCTTTTGACTTTGCATATTTCATTCTAGTGATATATAATTATAAATCTTCCAGTACTGCAAGTTATAAGCTAGTGATTTACAAACATTAATTTTTTTTTTTCATGATACTGAACTCTATATTATTAAGGTCAAGTTAGACTTCCATCATCGATAGGCTTAATTGGAGAGCAATATTGTCGAGTTGCAGTCTGAAATGTCAGTTGTTGGAGCACTCGTGGCCAAGAACGACCAGACACACCAGAGTAAGGCAAGCATGAAAATGAGGTTCACCGAGGAGAAAAAGATAGGATTATAGAGCAGGAGCAAGATATAGGTTTACAGAGTGAGATACACACACCCACCCACCCCCCCCCACCCCCCACAGATGACAACTTGGATGCATTGTCATAGTGAAATGAGAGAGAGAAAAAAAAATTGCTTGGTTATGGTCTGGGTCATGTTTTATAGTGTCCGGATTGGGAGCTCCCTCACGGCTCAGATGTCACCATGGAACCACCATGGATTGGACAGTTGGGAGTTATATGACCTGAGTCATATAGACTGAGTCATAGAGTTAGATGCACTGCTCATCTTTTGCTTTCTCCAGAACTGTGTATGCAGTGGGTGTTTTGTTTAAGATCATCAGCTTCTATGTTAGAGGTGTATGTTTGTTTGTTTAAATTTTATAAATCCAGGAGCACCTAGCATTTTACTAACTTCATCATAGAAAATTTTGACAGATTTTTTATCGTGTTTCTCTTATCTCTTAAGTCTTGATGTCACCAATATGACTTCTGATATTATCACTTAGGTCTGACTAATTACAATGACGTTTTAAGTAGACTCTATGGATGGAGATTTTTCCCCATTTATCCATCTGTTTTTGTATTCTGCTCAAAAACTCCTAATGATCTCTGCTATCTAAGATATAAAGCTTATTTTTAATTGAGCTGGCATTTATTATCCCTCATAAATGTCTCCCTACCTTCTTATTGGCATCACAACTTTAATTCTGTTGAAATGGATCATCACACCTCTATGTCTTGCTAATGATATTGTGCCCACCTGGAACATATTTCAATCATTCTTCCAAATATTGAGATTCTAATATAATAGAGAAAAAAAAAGTCCTTCATATGAAATGAAGGACTCTTCTGTTTGGAATTAGGATATTCAAAGATGATCATGAAAATTTTTTTCTGTCAGCAAATACAGAGGATGGAAAAACTCTTTAAAAAGTATTAGAAGAGTGCTGTAGAAAGTTTGGGTACAAACTGGACAAAGGGACTACTGAGGAGAGACTGGGACGGGGGAGGACAGGAGGCAGGGCAATGGTGTGAGTCTGGGGGCTCAGTGAGTAAGGAGCCCCTGCTAGTGGGAGCTTTTTTCCCTAACCCCTGCATAACTTGAATATTCAGTAAAGTCCCCTAAATTACCATGCTTTGTGTCCATGTGTGAAGGAGCTGAGTTTTGCATCTAGGCCACTGCACAGGTCAGAGAGCATGTACCACACAGCAAGATGGGGAGCAGTAGAATGAAAGATTCCCCCACCCAAGAACTCTTGGAATGATTTTAGATTGGTAAGGACTGAGAAACAATTATGGCGTCTAAGATAAGCATCATAAATGTAGAATTGTTATACACTCTCCCTCCCTCCCTCCATTTTAATGAAGACCTTCCTTCTTGATTAGGTGATGTCTCCAACTTTAGCACAGCTATTCAGTAAAACACCTGTATTCTTTCAGCATTTGTCATAGACCGCCTCATTTCTGACAGCTGAGTATGTGTATATTTACAAGAATCCTTATCATATTTTTACCAAATTGTAAGATGTTATTAATAAAGAACCATATTTTACTTCTTTGGATCTGTTAAAATTTCTAAGGTATTAATAAATACCTTATTAATACTTGATTGATTGATTTACAGTAATGAAGCATACTCACAAGAAAACCCCAAGTGAAATTCAGAAAATGGAGAAAGGAGAGAGGTCTCTGCTTCTCCAAAACAATCCCTTTCCAGGGAGGTTGAGCTCTGCACGGTTGTTATCACCTAATTGTCAGTATTGGCGATCGCTGCATTTTTTCCTATATGCTAGTTTTCAACTATACATAAGGATTGTCAATTAATTCAAAAGAACTTATGATTTTATGTTTTTTTTTTTTGTCTTCTAGTCTTACTCTAAGGCATTACCATCCCAATTTACTGTAAAGAAGAATAAAGCAAACGATTTGAAAGTTTTCTCTTTGTTTAGATTCAATAATATTTAGGCATTCAATGCAAATAAGAAATAGACCTAGTTCAGGTTAGATAGTATGGAAAATGTACTAACAAGTAATTTCATTTTCTTCAACTTTTCATATGAAAATATAATTTTGTAAATCAGTAATATTTCTTATCTCCAATCAATGTAAAAATGTGTAGGCATATTATCCTGAATTGTCATCTATCTGTTCTATGCCATGCGTAAGTTTCTGCTTTTTAATTTAGTCTCTTCATCTGTAAAATGATAATAATAATAATTGTTACCTAATAGGATTTTATAGGGTCATAAAATGAATAAATACATAGAAAATGCCTAGCATAGTAACTGCCACACACTAGCTGCTGTATAAATGTTTGCTATTGCTACTTTTATTATTATTTTAGGTTGCAATTTTAAGCAAAAAAAATGGAATCGATATACATAAAGTGCTATGAATGACTTCAAGGTTATTAAGGTGTATCAATTATTACTATTTAAAGGGCAAATAGTAAAAACAAACAAAAAAAGCTTTTTTTAAAAAAATTTTGTTGGAATAATGTTTTAACTTAGAAAAATGAAGCAATAATATATTTTATCACTCTTGGGGGAAAGTAAGATTTCAGAGTTATGTACAAAAAAAATACCTGAAAAAAAAATCCCAACTCATTGATTTGGGCTTTCCCTCTTGCTATGGTTGGAATGCTTGTCCCCTCCAAAATTCATGTTGAAATTTAATTGCCATTGTAACAGTCTAAAGAGGTGGAACCTTATAGAGGTAATTAGGTCATGTTATCTCTGCCCTTATGAACTGATTAATGCCATTGTTGTGGGAATGGGTCCATTATCATGGAAGCAGGTTGGTTATAAAAGGAAAGGTTTAGCCCCTTTCTCTCTCTCCTTCTGCCATATGACATTTTTTGTCATATGATGACACAACAAGAGGGCCCTTGCCAGCTGTTGGCACCCTGATAATGAATTTCCCAGCCTCCAGAACTGTTAGCCAATAAATTTCTGTGATAAATTACCCAATCTCAGGTATTCTGTAAAGCAGCACAAACCAGACTAAACCACCTCCTTTATTTAAAATATGACATAGTACTCTTTTTTGATGAGAGAGAGGACTTCATCAGATACCTTCCTTGAACAATACGTGACAATGTTTTGTTTAGAACCTAAACATGTTCTGAATTTAATTATGAAATGATAGTCACATAAGTACCGCACATTAACCGATTGTGACGTGGGAGCTCCATGATTATAAAATGATATTCAAGAAACATGGTGACTAGAAAATAATGTTAATATTCCTGCTCCTATTACAATATTTTGTTACCAGGACATATAACAGCCTTCATAAGCTTATCTGGCAGATGCTTAGAACCCCAGTTTCTGTTTACTTTCTCTACATCCTCCTTCCAGCCACTTTTCCCTCTCCATTGCTAAAACTCACTAATTCTTGCACAGGTTCTAGAATGATACACGTATGATCTCCTCTGTCTGAAATATTCTTCCATTTTCACTTGGATAACTTCTAATAATTCCTTGAAACCCAGCTCAAAACATTATGCTTTTTTTGTGAACTTCGGTGGATAAAATTAATTGCTTTGTTTGTTCTCTTTCACAAAACTCAGGAAAGTTTTCTCCCTCAGGGGAGATGAAGAAGGGCTCCTCCCATGAATACCCCAAAACCATCTCTATTTCACCTATGAGAATGGAGTTTTCAAGGTCTTTTCATTTGTTCAGTAGGTTGGAAGACTGGTAGATTGAACACATAGTCTTATGTACAGATAGAAGACAACCAGCATTCAAAAATAGCACATTAATAAATGATTATGAAGGTAGCACAATAGTGTGTGTGTGTGTGTGTGTGTGTGTGTGTGTTGGGACATGGTAACATACCTATCCAATTCTCTTGGCCTCCCCACGTCACTCACAATAATGCAGAACAGTTCACTCCTCCTTTGCGTCCTACCTTTGCTTGGTCCCACTAACTGGAGGTCACAGATCTTTCCTCAGCGATCTTCCTGTGGCTGTCTTCTGCTTCTCATCCAGGTTTCTGTTCAGATGTCACCTGAAAAGAAAGGATTCTACTGGTAACACAGCTAAATCATACTCCTTATTCTTTCCCCCCACCAAGATTTCACTCCTCTATCACCTTGCACTTTTATTGTTTTCATCCCTTTTCTTTTCTCCTCAGCATGGAGAAGGTACTTTTAAATACAGAAAAAAAGATACATTTCCAGGAGTGGAATTCATAGATGAAAGAGTATACATATTAAGGCCTTTGATACACTTTGCCAAGTTTCTATCCAGAGATACTTTATTGTTATTGCTATCATTATATAGCATGTATTATTTTAATGCAGATATATAATTACACCATTCATTATAGGCATCACTTATTGTGTTCTTACAATATACCTATCACTGTGGTAAGTGCTATAATACATTAAGTGAACCTTTACAGATATTAAGTCTAACAATTTGAACTTCTATGGGCAATAGAAAAGAGTGCCAATTTTAACATACTCTCCTATCATTTTAAAAATCTTTGATCACTGAAAATTATATTTTACTTTGTTTTTATTTTTTTAATTTTTTTTTTATTTCAGCATATTATGGGGGTATAAATTTTTAGGTTACATATATTGCTTTTGTCTCACCCAAGTCAGAGCTTCAAGCATGTCCATCCCCCAGACAGTGTGCACCAGACCCATTAGCTGTGAATATACTTATCCCTTCCTTCCCCACAACCTGCCCGATACCCGATGAATGTCACTACTACTGTGCACTTAAGTGTTAGTCAGTTAAGTCAGTTAAGACCAATTTGATGTGAGTATATATGGTGCTGGTTTTTCCATTCTTGTGATACTTCATTTAGTAGAATGGGCTCCAGCTCTATCCAGGATAACACAAGAGGTGCTAGATAACCATTGTTTTTTGTGACTGAGAACTCCATGGTATACATATACCACATTTTATTAACCCACTCATGTATTGATGGGCACTTGGGTTGTTTCCGCATCTTTGCAATTGTGAATTGTGCTGCTATAAACATTCTAGTGCTGATGTCTTTTTTATAGAATGTCTTTTGTTCCTTTGGGTAGATGAAGACCCAAAACAATAAATGTTGGTGTGGATGCGGAGAGATAGGAACACTCACACACTGCTGGTGGGGCTGCAAACTAGTACAACTCTGTGGAAAGTAATATGGAGATATCTCAAAGAGCTACAAGTAGAACTATCATTGGACCCAGCAATCCCATTATTGGGCATCTACCCAAAGGAACAAAAGAAATTCTATATTTTACTTTCTTAATTTGAAATTTTTAAATAGAAAATATGGTAGAGCATGCCTTTATGTTTTACTTGTATTACATTTTTTGGTAAAGCCAGTGTATTAGTTTGCTAAGGCTGAAATAGTGAAGTACCACAAACCCCATGGCTTAAACAACAGAAATTTATTGTCTCACAGTTCTGGAGGGTAGACGTCTGAGATCAGTGTGTTGGCAGTGAGTGTTTCCTTAAAGGAACTACGCAAATATCTATTCCAAGTCCCTCTCCGAGCTTCTGATAGTTTCTCGGCTTGAGGCAACGTAACTCCAGTCTGCACATGGCATTCTCCCTGCGTCCTGACATTGTCTTCCCTCTGAATGTGGGCCTCTGTGTATAATTGTTTTTATAAGGGCACCAGTCATATTGGATTAGGGCCTATCTTACTGATCTCATCTTAAATTGATCATCTGCAAAGATGCTACTTCCAAATAAAATCACATTCTGAGATACCACTGGGTGTAAGGACTTCAATGCATGAATTTTGGAGGGAAATAGGTCAATCCCTAACATCCAATTCATGATCTTTGCTAATTTTTCTTTTGGTATGCTCATACATATGTTTTTATGAGTTTTAAGAAAAGTAGAAATGCAGGCCTGCATCACAGGTCTGACAATTATATTTCTGGTTTGTGTTTATCTTTCAGTTTTGCTTATGCACTATTGATATACAAAATATAAAAATATCTATAGACAAATGATTATTTCTTTGGCAGTTAGCATTAGACATGTTTTTGCCTTATAAAAATTTGGCAAAGGACTCTTCCCTAGGTTTCTTAAATTTCAATTTTTCATTTAATTATTTAGTACAAGCCATACATTTTAGCCCTCCAATGCAAACAATAATAATTTTTACCTCCCTAAAATTTATTGTTTACACTTCCAGAAGAATTTTTCTAACATATGTTTCTGATTTGTTATCCCATTACTTAAAATCCTTGAGTGGCTTCTCATCCCTTATCCTGTAAAAAGTTTATTTCAGAATATGGTCTATTGGCCTCTTCAATACCTAGTCCCTGCCCATTTTCCCAACCAAATCTTCTTTCCACTCATATGCACACTACACTTTCTTCTCATCAAGCTACCTGAAGTCTGGGAAATGCACCATGTCCTTTCAGGCCTCAATATCTTTGCAAATTCACACATACACATTTCAGAACTAAATCCAGAAATCACATCATACATATTGCCTTTTATCTATGAATTCTGAGTATTATATACAATACCTACTCTGCAAAAGATTGATGAAAATGAATGAAGTAATTATTTAAAAATGATTTCTATACAAAGAAGTGATAATTCCAAGCAAAGTCCTCTTAGCATTTGGAATGTGGGATGCAGAAACAGCTGAGCAGATCAAGCAAAACTGGTGTGGCAATAACATCAGAGGTCCAGGACTGAATCTGGTACCACTTCCCAGGTATTCTCCAGTGGCAGACTAATGATTCTGAATGCACAGGAATAATGACACAGATATTTTTTTGAAATGACTTTAGATTTGCAAAAGAGTTCCAAAGACAGTACAGAAAGTTCCCATATAACCTTTATCCAGGTTCCCCTGATAATAACATCTTATATGACTATGATGCATTCATCAAAATTAAGAAAGTAACATTGGTACAAAAATATTAATCAGACTACAGAGTTTATTCAGGTTCCATCAGGTTTTCCACTTAGGCCGATTTTTTATTCCAGGAAATATATTCTTATTTATTCCTCATATCTCCTATGTCTCTTCCATTCTCGATAGTTTCTCAGCCATTCCTTGCAGTTCATGAACTTGATACTTTTGAAAAGTATTTATCAGGTATTTTATAGAATATCACTCATTGTGTATTTTATCTAGTGTTTCTCATGATTAGAGTGAGAATATAGATTTGGGGGAAGAATACCATAAAAGTGACCTGCCCTTCTCATTGCATCATATCAGGGGTACATCATACCAACATTATTTATTACTGGTGATTTAACCTTGGTCACTTGGTTTTGGTGGTATCTGCCACGTTTCTCCATTGTAAAGTTATTGTTTTTCCCTTTCTGTACTTAGTCAGAAGTGAGTCACTAAGATTAGCCCCAACTCAAAGGAGGGGGAATTAAACTCCACTTCCCGGAAGGAGTATCAAGAAAATGTAGACAAACATTAAAACTACCACAGTAATTATTTTACAGGAGATATTTTGAATATTCCAAATATTGTCTCCTTTTTCATCCTCCAATTTTAGCATTCATCTGTGATTTTCTATTTCTATCGTTACTTCCACATTAATTATTTGGAATTCTGAAAGAAGTATTTGTTCCTTTTTGCTCATTCTTAAAATTTATTCAATCATTCATTTGCTATCAATATGAACTCATGGGTATTTATGTTATCCTTGGGTTATAATTTATTATTATCATTATTTTATTGCTCAAATTTTTCAACTTTGTCTATTGAAAGCTCTTTCAGGTTGGCTTCTCATCTTTTTAAAAATTCTTTAAATAAAAACTGAATTTAAACTTTCTCACTTACTGACACTGCAAGATGCTTTATACTTGTCTGGTATTTTCCCAATTAGTTATTTCTCCAGGGCTGATGTTTCACTGCTTCCAGGCCCTTTCAATAGAGAAACTTATATATATACATATATATATGTGTGTCTGTGTATGTATGTGTATGTATGTGTGTGTGCATATATATATATATACACACTCACACATACAGACACCCATGGATATTACCCAAATATGCATACACATCTATAATTATTTCTGTATTTTATCTACTAGCATCTGTATTAAAATAAACATGCATCATATGAAATCTTCAACTCTAATTCAGCACTACAAAGTTTAAGCTAGCCTTCCCCGCCCCTTACTTATTTTTAACTCTACCTCTGACAGTGAGATACTTGAATCCATGATTTACAATTTGCTAATGTATTTGTTCAAACCCTGTGTACATGTCAAATTGTTTTAGAATTGCTGACTCAGGCCTGTGAGCACTGAATCTACCAAATAGCATACAAAGTTTATTATGGACGTTTTTTTTTTTTTTGTCTGTGGCCTTATAGTATCCAGTCAAACTGGATAGTTTGGATATAGTATTCAATTGTTTATGTCAGCTCCTTTTTCTCATCTCTTTCAGTGAGATTATGTCATACATTTGCAGTTAGAGTCTGCATTACATCCTTGGATCCTCCAATATCCTAACTGATTTTCTTAAAATTTGCATACATTAAAGTTCTCATTTTGTGGGGTACAGTCTATGAGTTTTGACAAATATATATAGTCATGTGTCCGCCACCAAGTTTCTCAAAGCATCTATCATCCTAAAAATTCACTTGTGCTGACTTTATGTAATCAACCCTTCCTCTCACATCAACTCCTAGCAATTAGTGAACTATTTTCCATTCCTACAATTTTATCTTTTCAGAGAGTCAAATAAATGAACACCTACAATATGTGGGTTTGGGGGTCTGGAATCTTTCACTTAGCAATTCCACCAGGTCGAGTGAATCAATTTTCATTCCTTTTATTACAAAGTAGTATTCCTTTGAATAGATGTACCCAGTTTGTTTATCTATCCACAAGTTGAAGACATTTGAGTTGTTTCCATGTTTTGGTAATTATGAATAAAGCTACTGTAAGCATTCCCATACAGGTTTTAGTGGGAACATAAATTTTTAATTCACTGGATTAATAAGCATAAATTGGATTGCTGGTTTATATGGTAAATGTATGTTTATAAGAAACTTCCAAAGTGTTTTCCAAAGTGGCTGCACCATTCTGATTTTCACTAACAATGAACAAAATATGTCCAAGATACATTTACTAGAAATAAAAAAAAAAAAAAAACCACTGGTGAGAGAAATCAAAGACAGTGCCCCCAAAATAGACAATAGAAACAGTGTTCATGGATTGGAAGATTCATAATTGTTAAGATGACAGTTGTCCCCAATTTGATGTATAGATTGAACACAATCCCTTTCAAAACCCAAGCAAGCATTTTTTAGACATAGACAAGTATACTCGAAAATTCATATGGAAATCAAAGTAACTAGACTAGTCAAAATAATTCTGAAAAAAAAGAACAATGTCAGAAAACTCTTACAACTTGAATTTAAGACTGATTATAAGGATAGATGGATAGATCAATGGAACATAATAGAGCATCTGGAAATCGACCCATGCAAACATAATCCATTGATTTTTGACAAGATTGCAAAATCAACTCAGAGAAGAAAGGACAGCTTCTTCAACAAATGGTGCTAGGACATTGGGCATCCATAGACATAAAAGTGAGCCTTAACTTAAATCTCATATCTTATACAAAAATTAACTCAAAATGGATCAGTTGATCATAGACATAAATGGAAAATGTGAATAAATAATCTAAAAGAATATACTGGAGAAATCTATATTATCTTAGGTTTGGTGATGAATTTTTATATGCAGCAGAAAAATATGACCATAAAATAAAAAAAAAATAGTAAGTTGCACTTTATCAAATTAAAATATTTTGTCATAAAATGAGTCTTAAGAGAATGAAACCACAGCCCAAATACAGAGAGAAAATTTTTGCAAATCATGGATTCAGAATACATAAAGAATACTGGAAACTTCAAAGTAAGAAAAACAATTACACAGTTAAAACTGGGCAAAAGATCTGAACAGATGCTTCATCAAAGAAGATACAAGGAGGGCAAATGAGTATTCAAAAAATATTCGACATAATTAGTTATAACAAAATGCAAATTAAAGCCACAATGAGATACCACTACACATCTATTAGAATGGTGATTTTTTTTTTATCAGACAATACCAAATCCTGGCAAGGATACTGAGCTACAGTAATTCTCATTACACAGATTTTTAAATTGTACATTATTTATTTCATAGCATAGGTTTGTTTTTCTTTGTTTCTAAATGATCTCTTTTGTTTTATTACACAGTTTGTAGCAAATAATCTATTCAGGTATGAATAGATTAAGAGGAAGCATAGGTATCAGCTTTACTAAATATATAATTAAAGTCATTAACCTTGGATCAGATCAGGCAGAAGAGCTAAGTGGTGTAGCCTACAGCATGGTGCCTGACAGAAACCTTTCCATTCCTATCTGGGTAAGTCACACTTATATCCATGTGAGGCTACAAGTATACACAGTTGATTGGAAGAATCAATGTATTGATAATTGTTGACAAAGACAAGGAATCTTTATTAATAAAATAATCTTAATAATTCCCAAGATGTGTTTAGTGTATAGTATTTGTCAAGGACCCTAATACATGCTTTGCAGGTTTATTTATGTATAAGAACAATTTACTAACACATTATTAGGATGAAACAGACCCAAATAGGATAATACCATTTTATTTTCTTTTAAAAATTTCTGATGTAATTAAGATATTAAAAATAACTTTATCATACAATATGAATAAAATAATAGCGACAGTTACTAGCCAAAGGAAATTCTTATGATTCAATTCAATATGAAATGTGACACAGGATAATTTCTTTGAATGTTCATACCTAATGGATATTTGCCAAGATAAAGAAAACATGAGCTTTAGTGTACCTGAAAATTTTCCATTATACAGAAATTTAGACATGCTTTCAGGGAAAACAGAAGAGAACACACTGAACTTTTCACACCACTGAAACATCTTGCTCAATTATAAATGTATTTCCATGGAAAAATCCAGTTAAAAGAAAAATAATTAGGAGTATGAGGAAAAAGGGAAGCAATGCAAGACATACTATCCTGGAATATGTTAATTTAATGATGACCATAATTAAGTATACTTTCTTTAATGTCTACCTGCTTTAAAGAAAAACCAAAGGAAAATGTTTATTATGGTGTTAATATTATTTTTAATCTTTTCATTTAAAATATTACCAAATAAGGGGGAACATTAAAAATCAAATTTTCATTAGCCAGCCTAAAGGAGAATGGGGAAAAAAAGGAAAGGATTTTATGGAGCTGACGTGCATATGCACAGTAGGATTATAGTGGGAAATATAGCTCAGTTAATGGAATGAAGAAAAATAAATGATGAGACTTAGTTTAAAAAAAAAAAACGAAATGAAAAGAAAAATCTAGCAATTGTCAGTTTAACTCCCAGTGGCCTAAAGGCAACTTCTGGACTCTGATTGTCACAGAAAACACCTCCACAGATAAAACTGTTCTTTAAGAAAAGTGTTCCCACAGAGAAGGCAGTTTTGGTTGTACAGTAATTAGATTTTAAGGACGAAAAGAACAGAACACTGCTCTAGACGTTATTAGAGGCAATAATACTTAATGATACATTTCAATTCTAATTTTACTTAAATTATAAAATCACAAGCCCCACTGTTTCCTCGCACAGCCCAAGCCCCTCCTCTCTCACTCAATCAGCGTTTTGTGAAGCGTTCTCCTTAATTAACTAAATTGTTGTCTAGCCAGACATCTTGACTTTGAGAAAATGGATGTCGGGGGATTTGCTTTCCGGGGGACCTAATAGTCTTCACACTGAACAGAAACACGACATTGGTTCCGAGAGAAATTTATAGTCCTGCCGAACAGAGGTTCCGCTACCAGCAGAAGAAACTGCTCTGGAGGTGGGATGACTAATATGTCACCCCATCAGAGTTCCTTTATGGAAGCAGAGGAAGAACACCCAAATACATCAGATTTGTCACAGGCCCAATACCGTTAGTAATGCCAGCCGGGATCTGAATGAGGCTTCCCAGAGCAATGGACGGGAACGTTTTTCCACCGTACTTTTCCAGGAGCCTCTGTCCCATCACCTTGGCAGCCATTTTGGTGGCTCATACCTTAAATGTGTCCCCTAAGGATCTTCCTAAATGCTGTTTCCAGATAATCCCTGACTTTTTTTTTTTTTTTTAGCAAAGCAGGAACTAAATATGAAAATAATGGCATGTGCTGCAGCTCCTCTGTATTCTGTTTAGGCTGTTCTAGCTTTATAATCCTGCACGCATACTACAGTAATAAACGGTCATTATTTCTTGAAGTAGGTCAAGAGAAAGCTATTTAAGTGATTTTCCCAGTCTTTGCAGTACATGGGTATTATTATAAAAATGATTAGGTCACACAGGTAGTAAAAGAGTCTTGCAAATTGTATATTTAATAGTATTTATATATAATTTTGATATATAATTTATGAACTAATTATATTTAATTTTAATGTCTAACAAATAAGTTTGCATCAAAGAACTAAAAATATCTGCTTAAAAAGAAAAGACCATTTTAAATGTGTAATATTAACCTTTCTGTCCACTTCAGAAATTTTATAGAATATGCCCTAGAACTTGGAAGAGTGTCTGGCATGGCATATCATAGATATAATAAATATTTGTTGAATGCTTGGTAAGTTACATTTTTATGGGAGAAAATGATTTTGGCTTATGAAAAGTTTTTAAGATATAAAGCTTATAAAAGCATATATCCACTCCCACCAGCAGTTCCCCTTAATCTGCTAGCTGACCCCTGCTAGGTATTTGGCAAATGTAGCTGTGCTCTTGTTACTAATGTAGCAACTACATGCGTACCTGAATTAACTCAAAATTAAGAAGAATTAAACTTACCAGAGAATGAAGAAAATTTAATAGGGCAGTCAATAAACTTAACATCAAGATTAGTATAGAAGTCTTTTTTTTTTTTTTTAATTGAGAAGCTAAAAATGATACTAAATGTTCTTCAGATAAAGCCTGGGTGATATTGCTAAATGTTGCCATAAAGAAGATAAATCAACATTGAGTTTGGTTGGTCTAAATTTTAGGCACCAAAAACATGAAAGAAAAGATAAAACACTCCACATATGGCAGAGTACAACTCAAAAGTCAACATGCATATAGAAAAATGTTTGTGTTTTTCAAAATATCTATTCTAAATTTATTTTTCAAAACAGTTGTAACCTGTTTTACTGGAAATTGAATATAATTTTGTGGGGTTTTTTTTTGTTTTTTAAATTTTATTTCAGGATATTATGGGGGTACAAACATTTTGGTTACAAGTAATGCCTTTGACTTGCCCAAGCCAGGGCTAGAGGCATGCCCTTGCCCCATACTGCATCCATTAGTTGTGAGGTTACCCACCCTCATCCTCCCACCTGACCGACACCCAGTGAATAGTACCACCATGTGAACACCTTAGTGTTGATCAGTTAGTACCAATTTAATGGCGAGTACATGAGGTGCTTGTTTTTCCATTCTTGTGATACCTCACTTTGGAGGATGGGCTCACATATTATTCAGGATAATATAAGAGGTGCTAGATCACCATTGTTTTTTGTAATTGAGTAGTATGACTGTTGGGCTAAGGAGGAGATAGAGAGGGAAATCAAATGATTCTTCCAACTAAATGGTAATGGGGACACAAGTTATCAAAATCTGTGGGATAGAGCAAAAGCATTCCTGAGAGGAAAACTAATAGCTTTAAATGCTCACATCTAAAAAACAGAAAGCTCAAAAATCAACAAACTAATAAACCATCTCAAGGAACTGGAAAAGGAAGAGCAAATCAATTCTAAACCAGAAGAAAAAAAATAACTAAGATCAGAGCAAAACTAAATGAAGTTGAGAATAAAAGAACTATACAGAAGATCAATAAAACCAAAAGCTGATTTTTTGCATTTTTAATGGATCTTTCAGTGTCTATTTAAATGTTTTATGCATCTCGTTGGAAATTCACTTTTCCTAATTAGATAATATAGATCTCATTTTTAAAAGTTTTCACACTGCAAACTTTTTAAGTATGCTTTTAATATTTTGAGAATTCAAAGAGAATCTCAAAATTACAAAAGCAAGATTTCATAAGTTTTTCCATGTCTATAGAGCAGAAAGTAGTGACAAGTCCATTTCTACCAGCATATTACATGCCAGACAACACCTGTAAAGAAAGCACACAAGGAACATTAAGTACCTGGAAATAGGAAAATTGCTTCCCCTGATGGGCAGTTGAAATGCAACAGGGCAGACAGAGAATAATGGTATCTCTGCATTTATTTTGACAAACCTATGACAGCACCATTCTGTTCCTTGATAGACAAACATAATCTCTGAAATATATTTGCAGATTCCTTGCACTTTAGCTTATTTCTTTCAAGGCTGCCTTTGATCACAAACCAAACCGAGCAGAATGGAAAACAGTATCTACTGTTCCCTGGATATGATAACTAACCCAGCTATTTTACCTTTCATTACTGGATTCTGATTTGTATTTAAATGCACACCAAAACTTTATATAACAGTCATTATAGAGCTTACTCATTCTGTCTTTATCCCTGCAATTCATTCATTAGCGCTACAATAATTATTATTGTTTTATTATTAAGAGTAACAATGAGAAAGTTTCTATCCTACTAAATTTCAATTCATTTTTATAAAAAAAATCCCTAGCACAATCATAAGTCCTAATATTACCATGTTAAATAGGTCAAAACTTCTGTGCTCTTACAATTCTTCCATATATTTTCAGTTCTGTTGGCAAATAGCAGAGTGCATTGTTTTCCAGCACTTGTTTGCAGCATCAAATGAATTCTGAATGCACATCTAATGAAATCCATATATTAGAATTCTTGCTATTTCTATAGAGCCAAAGTACCAAATTTACTCTAAATTTTTTATTCAACAGAAAGAATATTGCAAAATGTAGTTTCATGGATATGATTCATATATGATAGCAGTATTAATTTAGAATGGGGAAGTAATTGCATTTTCTGTCTCAATATTAATATTTCGTGATTTGTGTTCATAGATAACCAAGAGAAATCAGAATATACTACCACCATATCCGTAGAAACCTGCTGTCTCTGAAAATATTCTTCCTTTGATGGGACCCAAACTGAAGACTGTACAAAGCAATATATGTACCTTTGCAACTATCAAATAAATTCATGAGGTTTTAGTTTCCACATTTTAAAAAAATTGCTATAAATAAGAACCATGACCACCCTCTGGGAAAAAACCACCCGAGGCCTTCACTCTCTTTATGAAAATACAGTTTATAACAAATCCAAGTTATAAGCTCTAAGAGGAAATGTGAATTTATCCTTAGCAGCTGTCTAGACTTGATAAGAGGGATTTTTGACTAAATTTCTATGAAACATAATGTAATCAAAATTTGAGAAGTTAATGGGTCACACCTGATATTTAAAAGCTTCTTTGCCATTTGCCAAGAAGCCCAGCAATACACGTGCTCATCTTAGCGTACTTGGCTTGGCAGATATTTGGAAAGTACCCTGTCACCGATTAGAGGTGTGACCAGGAATATATAATTTAAACACTTCAATTTTGTATTTCTCACACTTAAATGAGGAATTGTCAAACGGGTCATGGACCTCAGACCAAAATGGCCATATGACTGTTTAGACCACAGCTAATACAGGTTGCATGCGGCTTCCCAGCCTCATTGCCACAGCTCAAAGCCGCTATGACATCCAAGGCCCACTGGATGGGAACTCTCGATGAAGATTTTTCCAGAGAAAATTCTAAGATGAAAATTCAATTAACCACATCTCTTAATTTAAGATGAAAATTCAATTAACCTCATCTCTTACTTTAAAATGTCATATGCTATCGAACCGAGGCATCTCCATGAATTTATAAAATCTGTACTCTTTCTCTGTTTGGCTACTAACCTAGCTATTTGTTTGATTAAAAACGATGTCAAATCATTTGACAAAGTATCCCTATATGTGATTATAATTGCCTGATACATCACCTTCAATCCTTCAAACTATTTATTTTTTCTAAAAGTGGCATTGCTCCATATTTTTTTTACCTACATGGAAATGAAACTATTGCTAATGTAAATATTATTACTCGGAACAAACCCTTTATCTCCATTTTTCTCTTTCCATCATGGTGGTTGTTTTTACCTATTAACTCAGATCAAATTCTTATCATGTATCTGCAGAACAATATGAAAGAAGGGATATTATTAGAGATGTTGGACATTATTAGACATGTCGGCTTCATTATGACTCTAGCCATGACCAAGCCTATGCAAATATGTCTCTACATAGAGTGAAGATACTTTAAAACTAACCTTAATTCTGTCTTTTAAGACAGCTATAAGCAAGGATTTGCACTATTATTTAGTTTTTTATGTGCAGGTACAATTTTGTCCATTTTTCTTATCGTGGATGTTTAAGATGCCGGCACCATAATCACTCTGCAGCTTTCAGCACCACGCACAACTGAGGAATTAAATAGCTATTTCTGTTGCTCATGAACCTAGTAATAATGATGATTTTATTTAAAAATAGTTCAGGCCACATACTTAACTGCAGAACTGGAACGTGAAAATCCTCTGAAATTTGACACTGAGGGAAAGGATGAAGCACAAATCGTGTCAGGGTTGACTTTGTCCGCAGTTCTTGCAGCAATTGTCTGATCTATGAAAGATCATTAAAGTCTTTTCCTGACAGAACACCTTTATGACAGCCCATTAATCCTTCCTTGCTATCTATGTACTGTGTTCCTTTTTGCCAAATCATTTCTGAATCGTGAAGAAAACGGCATTTCAAGTTATTCTGACAGGTTTCCGAAGGACATCACACACGTGTTTCTGTGCACACACAGGCAAACACACAGAGAGCACCGTTTATGGAGGTGGAGTGGCTGCTAGTTTTGTAGCTCTGAAGGAGGGTTAGATTCACTTAGCAATTCATGGTCCATCATCTTTCACCAGGCATTGAAGTTTGGGACTGAACGCCGCATGGGCTACTTGTCATGTAGACCAAGAGAGAAATACGAAATGATATAAAGCAATTTCCCTTGACAGCAGAGACACAGATGGAGACGACATTTGGACCATATTGTCTGCTTTGGGGTCATCCCTGAAGCCATTAGCTATCATAATGATGAAACCGGAGTTATTTATTTCTCCATGATTTTCTGATGTGGCAGAAACAGTGTTACATTGGGGGCCTGAGTTTTCTTCTAAGAGGTTGTGTTGTCCTTGAGAGGAAACACCACATATCACAGAATTTTTTTAACCTCTAGAAGTAAAAATGACAAATTAAAGATTAGAGGCATTTTATAAAATGCACAAATATTAAGATTATTATCGTGTAACATTAAATTTTTCATATTACTATTGAAACATTTATAAAGTATAGAAGCTTTTCGTGGCGTTCCTGACTCCAAGTGCTTTGCATTAATTAATTCAGTCATTTAAGAGTATTATTTGACATTTTCTATTTATTTATTCAGTTATTCTGTTGGTTAGACAGTGAACAAATATTTATGAAAAACCTAACATGTACCAGAACTGGTGATATGTCAGAAAGCAGAACAGACCTCAAAGAAGGAAAAAAAAAAAATCCCTGCACTGACAGAACTTGAGTCCTAGTAGAGGAGAGAGTTGGTAAAATGCAAGCGTAACACGTCAATTTTATAAAATTTAAAAGATGAAAAGTACTATGGGACAAACAGAGCAGGGTAAATGGGGACGAGAGGTCCAGCAGTGGCAGGAGAGAAGAGGAGGGGTGGGGGTTGGAACTGCAATTCCAGGAGGCGGTCAGAAGAAGCCTTCTTGAAAATGTGACATCAGAGCAAAGTCCCCAGGTAAGGAGTTAACCCCATGAATAGCCAGGGAAAGAGCATTCTGGGAGGAAGAACAATCCACAGCAAAGGTGGTGAGGTGACAGTGTGCTTGGTATATTCGGGAAACAGCCAGGAGGCAAGTGTGGCTGGAACCAAGCGAGTGAGGGAGAGAATATAGAAGATGAGAGCACAGAAATACCAGCGGGAAATTAAAAAGGGGTTTTTTAAGGCCATGATAAAAACCGTGGCTTTTAACCTGAAGAAAATGAGGCAAGGAAGCAGTTTAAGCAGAAGAAGTAATATAATCTGACTTCCTTTTTAACCAACTGAAGAAAGGGCAAGGGTGGAAATCCTTTAAGACAGTTTTCAATAACCCAGGATGAAGAACATAGGCACTTATAAAATAATAAACACGCTCTTTGCCCTAAGGGAATTCTTAGGAGAGAACACAGGCATGTGAAAATTTCCTCTTAATATAGACTGCTACGTGTAATAACTAGCAAGTGTACTTAAACTGGATATTGGCGCCAGGAGGGAATGATCAGTTGTGATTGGGTGGAGAGGAAAGTGTTTCACAGAAAAGGAATCAAATTCTCTCTCTTTAGAAAATACTTGCATTATACAAACTAAATTCAGCTTGTGTCAAATAATATACCAATTTTCCCAAATATTAAATCAAAGCAAACCATTGCACTCACTGAAGGGGTGAACATCAGAAACTTATATGGTATTACAGATTAGATAATTTGGAAAAATTGTTGAAGTGTGTGTGTGTGTTTAATACTTCATTTGGTTTCAAAATTCAGCTACCTACATTCAAGAAATATTGTTTCAATTACAAAACATTAGCTATACTATAAGGACAGAATGACATATTTTCCTTTTATTTTTATGTTTTCCCCTTTACTTGTCATTTAAGTTTCTCTCTTCTCCTTATCTGAGATCTTTTTAGTTTCTCCCCTCCTTATCTGAGATCTTTTTTTCTTCTTGAGCACCATCGAAATCCATACCAATGATTCAGATTTGCAAATATTTACAAAAGATTAAGCAGGATGTAGAAGATGTTAACCAACCCACTTTTCTACAGGAGGGAAACAGATTGTAAAGAATATAAATTTCATGAATTATTGCTTATTGTAAGTCACCACTGAAAAGGCTTCATAATTCAATGGTCTCTTATTGAAAATGTACTCATTCAACCGCAAGAGATGCTAATGTGGTGAACTGTGAAAGTCAAGAGCTGTTTTGTGGTTTCCAAAATGCAAAACTGAAAGAATTAAATTAAGTTCGATTGTGTTTTATTTTCAATGAATAGAATCCATATTCAAAGTGTCTAATTCTACTAAAGTAGATAAGTCTACATTATAAATTATATAACATCCATAAAGTATATTTAGTATATACTGTAAAATACTACACAGTAGGCTGGATGCTACTTTCTGACTCTCATTTCCAAGTGTTCATAGAAACATCCATTACAATACTGATTCTAAAAAAGGCCTAAATAACCTAAATTTAGAGTTTAAAAATACAACTTATAGCAACTACTCATTCCAGAATTACATATACAAATTCTCAGAATCACAAAATCTACCCATTTACATATATATAATATTTTTATTTTTATATAAATATGCACGATGAATTATATGTTTATGTAGACATTTATATATAAATTATTGTCAATATAGTATTCACGTATATTATGATATTTTCATCAATGAGTCATCACATCAAAGATTCGGGTTTCTATGAAAGTAGTTTCATCCTTTATCATTTTATGATTTTTTTAATAGCAGAAAATGAAAATTTTGCATTTTTATTTAGAAAAATAATGAAATGAAGGTAAGACATTAAAATTCTTCATGCAAATGAATCATTTTCAGTGGTGAAGTAGTCTAGCTTGTCATTGGCTCCCTTGAAATGATCAGTCACATGGTGCACTAACATTAAACCATCCTCAGTTAATGAAGTTCAGAGCAGCTACAGTAGTCTTATAATTTACATGTTAAGTCCAAATAGGATTCAGGAAAACATAAATTCTTCTCATGGAAATACGAAGAGGCTTTGTTTCTGAAAGTCCTTATCAAATGCATCTGGCCTCAAGTAAATATTTAGTAAATTAATTCTGTTTGGGAAAGTGTTCATTCACAGACTATTTTTGAAGGGTGCAGTGTCCAATGTCCTTGTGCAATAGTGGGTATGATCCAAGCATCATCATATATGCCATTCAGCACAACTGGACAGAGTCAGCATCTTTCTAAATCACATTGATTGAAGAAGGACTTGTCTTTCCAACTAGAAAATAATTTAAACATCTTTGCAATTCCACATCTGTGTCCTCTTGAATGAAAGTATATACTTGCTCCAATCTATCTTAAGGCTACTGCTGAAAGATCAGTAGAAAAAAATAGATCTACTTGACAGGCCTAAAACCTACATAGATTAAGGCTGCCTAGGACCTTGGTATTACCGTTGCAATGGCAATTGCTATCAAGAATAAAATAAATGATCACTAAAAAGTAGAACCAATATTATTAATAAAAATGCCTCATAAGATATTTGATATAAAAGAAGTAAGATCTTGATAAAGCTTTACTATGTTACTAGACTGTATCTCTTTTAGTTGTGAAAATTGCCAAAAGAAAAATAAATTCTCTTTGGTTAAGTGCTGGTTTTTTTGTGATTTTCTTTCATGTGTAAACAACCTCAAAACTCCCAGAACTCCGCATATTTATATTAGAATTTTTGAGACCTTGATGGAAAAAATGTTATTGTTTAATGGATACAGAATTTCTGTTTGGGATGATGAAAAAGTTTTGGAAATTCATGGTGGTGGTGATTGTACAACACTGTCCATATACTTAATACTACTAAATTGTATACATAAAATGGCACAAAAAAAGAAAAGATCTGAAATAAGCAAGCAAGTAAGATAGATAGATAGATGATAGATAGATAGATAGATAGATATGGATAATGTTTAAAAAGCATTGATCTTTCAAAAAACAACTTTTTAGTTGTTTTAGGCCTACTCTAGTAATGCCTACTTACAATTAAGAAACAAAAATAAAGATAAGAAAGCAGTTTCTTTCACTACTTTGACATTCATTTATTAATCACAGAGTGTCATTTTATTTGTAATGCATGTTAGCTTGCCTGATACGTATTTAGAAGTGCTGACATCTGTATTAGTCCTGAAAACAGAAATATAGAAGAGAGATAAAGAAAGAAAGCAAGGGAGGGAGAGAGAGATAAAGGGAAAAATCTCTCCTGTGCTTCCTGTTCTTTCACTGGCAATGGGAACATTCTGCCTGCAGATCTGCTGAAACTAATATAATAATTCTGCTTTGTAGGCAATGTTTGAAGCATTTCTTAGGTATTGAGAGTACAGTTATGTGTTTTTAAAGCTAAGTACATTAATTAGTATAAGAGGGCATTAGCACTTCAGTAATCTCTCTTGATTATGAAATATTTTCCCATAAATATATATATATATATATTATATATGTGGAAATTATTTGACAATAATTAAGAAGACTTACAGGAAGTAAAGATATAAAATCCTGGGAGATATTAAGTGGCTCAAAAGGAAGGAAAGAAGGAAGACAGGGAGGAAGGGAAGGAGGGAGAGAGAAAAAAAGAAAATGCTAGGCTTAATTGCTTTCATGACAAAACATACAGGTTTTGATAGCTGTATCAAAGATAACCTAGAAAGCAAAGGTGCCAACACAATGTAGAAAAATTGAAGCATTTTCTCCTTCATCCTAGAACTGCTTTGCAAGAGAAGACAACAGCTAAAAGACTAATAGTCAGAGAGGTCAATAATCCAACATTTATTGAAAATTTCTCTTTTGAGCAAATAAAAACATTGCCCTTGACTGAAGGAATCATACTTTCTAGTTGGGTACCTAAAAATAGAGATATTAAACAATTGTGGAACTGAATAATAAATTTCATAAAAGACAAGAGTTTAAAAAATGCAAGATATGAAAAGCCTTAGGAAACCGACTCATTTTTATTTCACCTCTTTTTCTAACTTTTCGTCTTCCTTTTCTTCTTTCTTTCCTTGCCTTTCTCCTTCATTTTCATTTCCTTTTCTTGCCATATTTTTTCTTGAAAGTACTTCATTTCCTCTATGATAGCGTGCTATAAATACATATGGGAGTGGTCTAAATATGGTACAAATATATATGGAAATCTTAATATGTGTTTTATAAATAAATATACACATAGTTTTCAGAAATCAAAGAGTACCAATAGGTTGATTGAAAAAAAAATAATTACTGCCTACTCTCAATGCTCTCTCTGCCTTTCAGTTTTGCTCCCCAAAGGATATCGCTTTAACTTCTTTAGGTTGTTTTGTCTAGTATATCTTCATGATTTTAAATAACAATCAAAAAATTAATTTTTAGTTTATCAATTTAGGAAGCATCTATTGATTTTCACTATGGTTGCAGAAATGTAGCTGCCTTATTTGAGAGGCTCACCTTTTCCCCATCCTTCTCATACAGGTATATCTCAATTTTCAGTTAAATCAATATTTAATTTATATTATCATATTTTGGCATTAATTAACTCTGGGTTAAGTGATACACTAAATTACATTTATTTCCCATTGATTTTATTTTTATTGGATTTATAACTACTGTTTTATTGTTTTTCATTTGTGATATATTTTATAGCATGGAATAGGAAACACAGTATCTGAATCAAAATATTATAAAATATTCTGTACCTGTTATTCTAATATGTGAAGCTGGGTGGGGCCAGATTCAAAAGGAAATAACTTTTATAACTTTTCAGTAATTGTTTGATAAGCAGTTTCTATGATTTATAAATTATAAGTTACTTATAAATTATAACAGTTCTGATAGTTCTCTTCATGTTATTTTTCTTTTGGTATATAAAAGATAGGATTTATTATATTATTGGTGTTTGGATGCACTATAATAGTGACAGAAATCATTTTAATTCAAGAAGCACTTACTGAATAAATGCTATTAACAGAAGGTATTCTGGGAGATGAAGGAGTGAACAAGATAAGCTCTCTGCCTTCAGACAACTTTTCACTTTACACAGGGGCAGACATATACCTAAATGCTTATGGAGTTTAAACAAAGTGTTATAATACCAATATCTTCTTTCCAGCTAGAAGTTTTGAAAGACAGAAACTGTCTTTTTCTTTCCTCCATCCTTTCATTCCACCTTCCTTTTATTAATACTTTAAATCATTCACTGCATCTAACATACATGCTTCTTAGAAGACATTTCTAATAAATTTCAGGTGAATGAGTTGAACTCAAGTCTTCTCATCCAACATTTCAAGATTGAAGGCTTTAATAAGTAGCCAGTATAATACGGCATGTGTCTAGGCGAACACTGTATGAGTAATTCTTTTTGCAAATCACTAGTTGATTGCTTATTCCAATTAAAAGATTATTCTTTTAATAATCTCTTGGGTTATTATTATTACGATTAGTATTATTTCATTGGGTTTTACCTTTACAGACAGCATAAAGTGTTACAAGTCAGATTGATTTCTCTGAATTATAGTCTCTTTGTCCATGATGTTGCTGGAATAGATGATTTCTAAGATCTCAGACAGCTCTAGCATTTCTGTACTTCCTTACACCTATCAAGAGGGACCCCATTTTGCTCATGTATCCCATCACTCGGTTTCATAATGGTTATTTGGTTCTATAATGGTAGTGAAGCTCTGCGAGAATCAAGAAGAAATCTCTTTAAGTGTGCAATGCATATAACATTTTATTAAGCATACTTAATATTTTCATTCAAAGAAATTAATTTTTGAGAAAGAACCTTCAGTTTTCAAACTATTCATAACTTGCATTTTTAACAATGTACATTTAAATATTCCAAAGATAATCCAGGAGCAGGAGCGGTGGCTCATGCTTATAATCCCAGCACTTTGGGAGGCTGAGGTAGGAGGATGGCTTTGGTCTGGTTTTCTTTTTTGAGACAGAGTCTCACTCTGTTGCCCAGGCTAGAGTGAATGCCGTGGCATCAGCCTAGCTCATAGCAACCTCAAACTCCTGGGCTCAAGCGATCCTCCTGCCTCAGCCTCCCAAGTAGCTGGGACTACAGGCATGTGCCACCATGCTCAGCTAATTTTTTCCATATATATTTTTGGTTGGCCAGATAATTTCTTTCTATTTTTAGTAGAGATGGGGTCTCGCTCTTGCTCAGGCTGGTCTCGAACTCCTGACCTCGAGCAATCCACCCGCCTCGGCCTCCCAGAGTGCTAGGATTACAGGCGTGAGCCACCACGCCCAACCAGGAGGATGGCTTTAGGCGAGGAATCTGAGACCAGGCGGGGCAACATAACAAGATCCTGTCTCTACAAAAAATAATAATAACAATAATGAAAGGAAAATTTATATGCTACTATAGGCAAGAGAATTATTTTAATTCAATAGAAAGCAGGAGAATTATTATGTAAAAAGATGCTTCCCAGGATAATCAGCTAATAAAGTTACAGAGGGCTTTTAGTTTGTGTGGGCATTTCTCAGAGACTTTGGTTTAACCAATAACACACATGTGTGTGCACACACACACACACACACACACGCACATGCTAAACCATGTCATAATAGGGTTCTTTCTCTTCATGTTCTTGTTCTGATTGAAAATTGCTTCTTGCTGAAAAACGAGGTGCAGCAATTCATCGGCATTCCCTGACTATCCACACTCTCCTAGCTCACTGCTTTCGTCCTCTCTTCCAATCTTTAAGACCAACTGCCCCGCTTCCCACTCCAGCTAGTACAATGATTTCAATTTCACTGAGAAAATAGAGTGGTCAGAGACTATTTCCACATATTTCTGCTACCACATCTGCCAGCCTCCCTTTTGTATACACATCTGTCCTTTCCCTCCTGGAAGAACTGCCTTTACTGCCCGGTAAAGCCAACCCCTCCACTCACCCGCGATATCCTGTCCCCTGTCCGCAACTCACATTAACTCACATTAATTTTTTACTCTATCATATTATCTCCATTCAACATCTCTAATCTTTAAAATATATATACACACATATGCATGTGTTTATACATATATGTATACATATGTAGCATATACATTTTATACATGTATGTATGCATGATATACATATATAATGTTAATATATTTATAATATACATGTACATGTATACATATAGATACTAAAGACTATTGTGATATTACCCCTATTGGAATAAATAAATTTTAATTTCAAAAAGTCTTGGCTACATAACTCCCACGGGCCACTGCCCTATTTTTCTTCCTCTTTTCAGCACACTCCTTCAGAGTTGCCTGCGTGTGTTCTTAGGACTTCTTTCCTTCCCAATCTCGCTTAAACTCAATTTCATCAGACTTTTTGATGCTATCTCCTCATGCTTTCCACTTAGCTCTATCAAGCTCAGACGATAGTATCAGAAATGGTAAAAAGAGAGGAGACGTTATGTTTTGGTGGTGCTAAGCTGCATGACTTAAAAAACAATTTCTGCTCTTGAAACTTTTTCTTTACCTTTTGCCCTCTTGTGGGATCAAGGCCAACTTTGCTCAACCTCCTCCAAATCCCTTCACTTCTGCAACTTGACTTCCACATTCAGATCCTGACTGCCAAAGGCAATGGCCATTTTTTTTTTTTTTTTTTTTTTTGCATTCATGCTACCTAAGCTCCCTGTCATATGATGCTTTTAGCGCCTTCCTTTTTCTTGGATTACAGAAAATCACATTATCTTTTTTTCCCTCATTCTTTCTAACATCTATTTCTCATTCTCTTTCACTGGCTGATTTCTAATTTCAGTCCCCTAAACAGGAATCTGATCTCCCTTGCCCCAAATTTGCATCTTCCGCCCCCACTCCTCAGTGTTCACTGGATAATTTCATCAATTTTCATTCCTCACCTGTCTCTTCCTTTCACTGACTCCCAAATACTCACCTTTCAAATCTGACCTTTTTGCTGAGCTTCTGGATTAAACTTTTATTTTTGTAGGGAGTGCTTTAAAATGTATTTTTCTTATTTCACATTTTAATACATAAACTCTCGCTTACACATACATACCTTCTTCTACTCTCTGCCTGGAATCCAGTACTCACTCACCATCCATTCAATCCACAGTCAATAACCCACCATCCAAATCACACCGCAAGTATTATTTTAAATTTCTCTAGAATCACTTCTCTCCTCTTCATTGTAACTACTTTTCCTTTATTTAGGTTCCTCCTCATTGCTCACAATAATTAGTACAATAACTTTCTCATTGGTTTTACCCACTGAAATATCTTCTCATAACGACCGGAGCTGTCTTTTTGGGCTAATGCTGCAGTCCAGCGCTCCCCTGTTTTTAATATTCCCGGGCCCCTGCTGATTCTAAAATAAAGTCTAAATTCCCTGCCTTGAAAAACAAGGTCTTTCCCAGCTCTTTCCCTGGCTCCTTTCCCTCATCCCAGCTCTGATTCCGACCACACCTCCCCTTGTTTCCTGTCTTCACACCAGCCCAAACTTTGGTCTTTCCCCACCTATACCCAAATCTTTTCCTCCTTATCTCAGGGCTCTTCTGAATCCTGCATCTCCTACACCTCTTTTAAGATACAAGTGATGATTAACTCTTACGTAAAATGTAATCTTTATTCTTTCTGGAAAAAAAGTTGGAATAAAAAACCATTTCACCATAGATGCTCCTGAAGCACTGTTTGCATATCTTTATAATAGCATTTATCAAATTGCTTAACTATGATTTATGAACGTATCTGAAATACAAGATTTTCAGATTCAACAACCATATCTCAATCACCCTTTGACAGGTGGAAAGAACAAGCATGAGCCCTAATCCAACTCTTACTCCTAAAAACTAGGTTTGTGCATTATTTCTACAATTTACCAGTCATGTGGTCCAAAGCTACTACTGTTTCTCTTCTGCGAAATGAACATAATAATTATTGCCTTCTTTACTGGTTATTTTGAGAATTCTTTGGGATCATATATGTAAGGTAGCACAAATCCCTGCACCTAGATCATGGTATATAGCTGCAAATACCAGTTCCCTTCCTTTTTGCATCCTCCTTTCATCCCTAGCACCAAACACAGTCTCAGCACATAGGAGTGTTCAATACCGTAAAGGCATACAGGTGAAACTATTTGCTTGTTATATTCAGTGTATCCAAATCACCCCAAGAATAAGCAGCTTAGAACAATGACAACTTCTATTTTCTTTGTGAATCTGTGATCTGGGCTTAATGAAGAGTACTTGTCCGTTCTCTGTCTAGCATCAACTGGGGTGGCTCGAAAGCTAAGAGTTTGGAATCATTTGAAGATTCCCTCACACGCCTGCCTGGCTTTTGATGGTGGCTGACAGGTTGCAGGTCTGCTGGTGCTGTGGCCAGAACTCTCACACACAGTCATTCCATGTGGCTGCCTGACTTCCTCACAGCCAGCTAAATGGGTTCCAAGAGCAAGTGTACCAAGGAAGAGCCACGGGGAAGGTGTGTTGTCTTTTATGACTTAGCCTGGATGTCAGGCAGCATCTCTTGTGCTACATTCTATCTGTCAGCTGTGAGTAACTAAGGCTGGCCTAAATTCAAGTAGAGGGGATTTAGACTTCATCCTTTGATGGACAGCGTGTCAAAGAATTTTCACCCATATTTTAAAATTGCTATTCTTCCATCCGTCAGTGTTACCATTGATGCTAGGATGGTGTGTTGAATGTAGAGATGAGCTCGTTTGAGAAGATCAGGACTCAACACATGAATTAGGGATCTAGAAAGGTACAGGGGAACCCTCACTTAGTAAAGGCAAAGAGGAAAACAAAACAAAACAAAACAATAAAACCTAGACCAGAATTCCAAAGACCTACGTACTCATTCTGGATAATGTGCTCAGCTACAAACTAACTGGGTCTTAAGTACAAACAAGTCACTTCACTTTTAAGCCTCAGTTTTCCCATCTCTGAAATGGTGATAATGATTATGACACAGGCAATCTCACAGGGTGTGGAGAATCAGAAGTGACTAATGTAAAGACATTAGGAATGCTACAACCTAGATGTTGTTGGACTGGAGGTTGAAAGAGCAAAACCATCCCCAGTTGACATAGCAATAGTAATTATATAGTTATCTTCATCAGGTTTGCTTTTGCCTCCTGGTAGTAAAACTCTTTGTTCTTTCATTTTTACCAGTATAAGAAATGAATTTTAATAAATGCCACCATTTTTGTCTAGGTTCAAATAAAAATATTAAAGTCTTGAAGCAGGGTGTTTTGCAAGTATCCATTGCATTATTTCATCTACCACCAGAGAGATACACCCTATATGCAGTCATGTATTCCAAGAAAGTAATAGCAAGTGACATTTCACAATCTAAGTTTGTTCCGTTTAAAAAAAAAATGGATTCTAGGCTTATAGCAAATGTCAAAGAAGAGCAGAGAAAATATCTGATATTTAAACTACCAAGAACCCCAATAACCATTATATAAAACAAAAAGGATGACTAATGTGTGCACTTTGAACAATGTATTACATATTTTGATGTTTCTGTTTAATACACTATATTTATATAGCTCCTTTTCTTAAACCAATTTAAATCATCCCATGATTTTCCCATTAAAGTGTATTATACTCCTTTAGTCATCTTCATCTGTTAATTCTTCATCATTCAATCTACAACACACTTAGTATTTCTTTTTACACTCCTTTGTCTATCCATGTGTATCCATATGATAGGATTTTAATAACTGGGAGATAATTGAAATGTTTATGGACCTACAAAGGAAAACATTCTACATATTTGGCTGCATTGAAGTGTAAAACGCGTCTTCAACACAAAACATGGTGAACAAAGTCCAAAGAGAAACCACAGCCTAGGATGATACATCTCAAACACATAATAGCCAAAGAATTTGAATCCACAATATGTGAAATATTACTAAAACTAAAGAAAAAAATAAAAAAAAAAACAACCAGATTAAATAACAGGTACAGAATTCACAAAAGGTCTTGGATTTTATCAAATGCTTTTTCTGCATCTATTGAGATGATTATATGGTCTTTTTTCCCATCCCTTAACTTTGAGTCTGTGTGAGACCTTGTGGTTTAGATGTGTTTCTTGGGGACAGCAGATACTTTGGTTGTGCTTTTTCATCCATTCTGCCAGTCTATGTCTTTTAAGCGGGGCATTCATACCATTCACATTGAGTTTGAGTATTGATATGTGGGATGCTGTTTTGTTCATCATGTTGGATGATACTGTATTGTTTTGTTTTCCCTCTTGTGCTATTGTTTTATAAGAGCTATGAGCTACAACTTTTGGATGTGTTTACACTGGTGGGTATCTATTATGCTGTTGTATGTATAATGAACTTTTAAGCATTTCCTGTAGAGCAGGTCTAGTAGTGACAAATTCCCTTAGTGTCTGCTTGTCTGGATAAGTCTTTATCTCTCCACCATTTATGAAACTTAGTTTTGCAGGATGCAAATTTCTTAGTTTGCAGTTGTTCTGTTTAAGAAGATTGATGATGGGGACCCCATCCCTTCTGGCTTGTAAGGCCTCTGCCAAGAAGTCTGCCCTTAGCCTGATGGGTTTTCCTTTGTAGGTTAATTGTTGGTTTCATCTTGCAGTTTGTAGAATTTTCTTCCTCATTTTGACTTTGGCCAGGTTGATGACTATGTGTTTTGTGGATGTCCTATTTGCTATGAATCTTCCTAGTGTTTGGTGACCATCTTGTGTCTGGATATTTGAATCTCTAGTGATACCAGGGAGATTCTCCTCAATAATTCCCCTCAGATAGGTTTTCCATGCTTTTTGCTTTTTCTTCTTCTCCTTCCAGGATACCTGTAATTCATATATTGGCTCCTTTAACATAGTCCCATATTTCTCTGAGTGATTGTTCATTCTTCTTTATTCTTTTTTCTTCATCTCCGACTGACAGGGTTAGTTCAAAAGTCTTGTCTTCAAGCTCTGAGATTTTTTCCTCAGCTAGGTCTAGCCCATTGTTGAAGCTTTCTGCTGCATTTTGTAATTCCTTAAATGCCTGTTTTATTGCTTTACATTCTGTTATATCCTTCCTTATGTTGTCTATCTATTTAGCTAGTTCTTCATTTTTTAAATTCATGTCCTGAAACATTTTTTTGACCTGCTTGTGTTAAATGATGAGTATAAACTACAAATAAGAAATTTACCAAAAAAAAAAAAAATTGCCAGTAAACACAGAGAAATATGCCCAATAGTTCTAAAAGCAATGACTTACGTATTAAATCAATGAAGGAATACTATGTAATATCCACTAAAAGGACCATGTTCTGCTATAAACATTCAAGTGCAGATGCCTTTTTTATAGAGTGTCTTTTTTTCCTTTGGGTAGATGCCCAGGAATGGGATTGCTGGATCAAATGGTAGAATGGTAGTTCTACTTTTAGTTCTTTGAGGTATCTCCATAATACTTTCCATAGAGGTTGTACTAGTTTGCAGTCCCACTAGCAGCATATGAGTGTTCCTATCTCTCTGCATCCATACCAACATTTATTGTTTTGGGATTTTTTGATAAAAGCCATTCTCACTGGAATTAAGTGATATTTCATTGTGGTTTTGATTTGCATTTCTCTGATGATTAGAGATGTTGAGCTTTTTTTCATATTTTTTTTTTTTTTGGCCATTAGTCTATCTTCTTTTGAAAAGTTTCTGCTTGAATGTTTATAGTAGCACAATTCACAATTGCAAAGAAGTGGAAACAACCCAAGTGCCCATGAATACGTGAGTGGATTAATCAAATGTGGTATGTGTATACCATGGAGTTCTACTCAGCCACAAAAAATGATGATGATCTAGCACCTCTTTAGGCACATTATACTAAGTGTAGAATCACAAGAATGGAAAAGGAAGAACCACATGTACTCACCATCAAGTTGGTATTGACTGATCAACACTTAAGTGCATATATAGTAGTAACATTCATCAGGTGTTGGGAAGATGGCGGGGGCGGGGGGAGGAGGAGATGGATATAATCACACCTAATGGGTGTGGTGTGCATTGTCTGGGGGATATACATGCTTGAAGCTCTGACTTGGGTGGGGCAAAGGCAATATATGTAACATAAACATTTGTACCCCTGTTATATGCTGAAATAAAAAAAAAGGTCCATGTTTTAAACTCTGACAAAAGTTTGCAAAACCAAGTTTTGCCACAGCTGCAGAAATTGGAAGTCCTCAGACACTTCTTCCTGTGAGCTTGCAACATTACATAATGACAAGTAAGAATGAAAATATGTAATGAAAATTAAATTAATATTTTCAGAAATAGCTCTTACTAGTAGCTACATTTTTTATGCTCATTTGCTCAGTCATAAAAGATAACATTGAGTGCATTCTGTATAACAGAATCCACGTTAGATGCCACCCAAGTTTAAGATAACAGGGACTTAATAGTGAGAAAATGTATATAGAGGAATCTATAAAATGTGGACCACCCAACAGGCCCTCAATAAAAGGTATATAAAATAATATTTCCTGAAGTTTTGAGCTAAGTTACAAGCATTCGATGCCATTGTACACAAGTCAGTTTGTGATCACTTATAAAAATAATACAGTATGTAACTGTGTAAATTTTGGAGTTGGTCTAAGTCCTGTTTCCACCCCTCTCCTATAGGATAAATTCTTTTCAGAAATGAGGTTCTTGTAGCTTGGAACATAATTTTCAATGACAGCTTCAAATATAAATTCACAATGTGTTATATCTCAAACCACTTTTATAGAAATGAAGTGGAATGCTCTAGAAAATTGTGTTACCTAACTCAAAAAGCATCCTAAGTGAACCGGATGTTATTAATGCCACAGATACTAAATAGAGAGTTGTGAAATGAGAGAGTAGAATATGGGTAATAATTCTCAATTAATTTGTTATTTTATATAATGGTGTAGTGTGTAAGTGTGCATCTAAATTAACAAAAATATACTTACTTCACCAAAAATGGGAAAAACATAATTTAAAAAATTGTTTTGGTATGCATTATCTTCCCAATGGAACAGTAAAGGTTAAACTTAAATGCTGACATATAATTAGGCACATAATGTATATCTCACCTGCTCTAAAATTCTTCAGTGGCTCTTGACTGCTAACAGGACAAAGTTCAAGCCTCTTGTGAAAACATGTAAGGCTTTTAGAATCTGCCTTTTACCTAACTCTCCAGTTTTTTATATTTTACTTTCTCTTAAAGTTCAGTAATACATAATTATTTGAGATTTTCTTAAAAGGTTAGACTCTTTCTCTCCTGTTCTTTCCTCTGTCTTCTCTTCTGGCCCGAGGCACTTCAAAGCTGCAATTTCTGCCATGCCTTCTGTTGGAAAAATTCCCTGAACAAAACCACTTGCCACTTCCTTCTTTTCTTGAGAACCATCTTTTTCTTATCTTTTACATAGTAGTGTGTTATAATTTTCTCTAAAAGTCTAACAGTGGTGAATACGAAGAGTACAAGCTTCAGAGTTAGAAAGGCAGAAAGTGACGATCAAGCTCTGTCACTTACAAGCTGTGTGACCTTTGCCAATTTACTCAACTTCTTTGTAAAATGGAGATGATGATACTTAATTTAAATTAGTTATAAATTAGTTATAAAAAGATTGGAGACAACTCATGACACAATATAGGGACCGATAAATAAATGGCAGATATTGTTATCATTATTATTACTGGTTGTATTAATATTTATCAGTTTTTCCTCCCTATAATATGTAAAATTTTTAGCACAAACTGAATTTTTTCATCTTTGTATTCCCTAAAGTTAATGCTTTGATTGGAATACTACGTGCTTACTGCTTGGATGAATGAATGAGTAGGCCTCCAGAAATGAGCAAAGTACTCAAATTCTGGGTTGTCCCATACAGAGTAGTGGAGAATGATCAGTTCTCTTTACTCTGAAAGTCATACATCTATAGTACAAAGTATTTGCTCTTTTAGGGGTCAGGGAAAAATCCCATTATGCCATTTTACTGTGTGTTATTGCTGAGCAAAATCTCACATGACTTACACATGAGTTGTTTGCATGTGCAGGACCTTAAATCTCATCTGCCAAATTCAGCATATCTTTTAAAGATCCTGCCCTCAGGGCAGCTTCAGGAAGGGGTATATTTGAAGAACAAGGAATTCCTCAGCGATTCAGGAACAAATGGATCCAATAGGAGTTGAGAGGGACTGATGACAATAAGAAAGATGAGAGAGCCTCCAAGTCCAAATGCCTGTTTCCCAGCATTTCATTTAAAAGGCTTTAGCTATGATATTCACAATGTTGACACTGACTTATTTGAATGGGTTAAAAGTACTCTGAGACATTCTCCCTCTTCGGTGGCCAAATTATTGAACAGTCTAGTTTAATTCTGGTAAACATTTTCCCGGTGAGGATTGCTAATATCCCACTGGACAAACTACAGAAGCCACTGAAGGCCAGATAGATATTCTACTGTAAATAAATTGACATTGCTGTTTATCACTAGTCCCTGGAGAGTTTAGTCAGCAGTGAATCCACAGAGCCTATAAGCCCTGGTAGAGCTGAGAAAAATTGAATTTCAGGTTCTATAAGACTGAGTAGTCTCTGAAGTAGAGATACATGTGACAAAACCTACCGTCTCCTTTTGCAAAACCAATTTCCCCTCCTCTTCCAAACTTAAGGAAATCACACACATCATTGTCATTATCCTCATTAGCCTGCTTTAATTAAACACATACTACTAGCACTAACATGTGTACCAAACACATGACTTCCAACGCCAAGCTTCTGTAGAAAAATACCTTTTGGCACAGTGAGTAGATACAAAGTGTCCAAGGCCAGGTGCTCAAGGACGAACATTACAATAGAAATTATCTTAAGAGAATTAAGGTGTGGTATAGAAGAAATCACCACAATGTTCATCATTCGATTAGTATCTTGTGAAATCAAATGTGCCTCACCCTCCCACATTCCCACAGTAAAAGGGAAAAGCTTTTGTTTGTTTCTATCATCAAGTTGTCTCAAATTCTTCCCAGAGAATAAGACAATGAAGACTTGCTTTGTTTCCTCTGCATCCAATCACCTCTGCAGCCCAGGCTGTGAGCTCTCTACCAGATCTTAGTCTCAATTCTCAATAACATCATTCATTATTACCCACAGGTGCGTGCACCACCACACGTACTATTATAAAGTTGCAGCGGCACAATTTCTCAAAGCATTTCTGAAGTGCAGCCTCATTTATATTTCATTTAAAAATCGAATTTTTCATTTTTTTTTATTTCCTAAAAGGAATAACTCCACAATGAGGTCCTGTTTTCCAAATAAGCAGATTCTGGGTAAAGTCATTGTCAAATTGCATCCAAATCAGAAATCCTAACAAGGAATTTCTGAGAACGTATAGATTACATCTATCCCTAGAGCGTACTGCTTGCTTTCAGGAATCTCGTCTGAAACTCTGATTTAACCATCTCCAAGTTTTCCTCCCTCTTATGAGGACAGTACGAATAGCCAGTGGGCCCCATATCAAGGGTGTGACGCTGATCCGCTTATTGATGTGATCCCACTGTCCTGTCTGCTCTCCTGGAGGAATGTTCTGGAAATACCAAGTTGCCTGCAATGCAGCTTCATGTCACTTTACCATATGGCATAGCATATGGAATGACAACGAGATGACTGGTGCTCAGACCTGAAAAGGTACCAAAAAAAGATTTTCGGAAGAGACACGTCTCTCATTGAAAAGGCAGCTGCCCAACACGCGATTGTCTCCCGGTAGACTGGGACTGGCAAACACAACTGTCTTGACTGAAAAGAACACTGCCAAGAAGCTGACCTTAGGGGGAATGGAAGAGAGCAGAGCATGATATTTACATTTCTTTGAAGTCTCTTTCAAGTTTTGAAAACCATTCCTAAAAATACACTCCACTGTGACTAGAATTATATTTTCTGTTCTCTTAGAATGGTTTTGAGGTAGTGGATGCAGGCAAAAAGGCATACTCACCCTGGTATATCATTATATTTTCTAATCTTTTGCACAGTCTGCCTAAAACAAAGCCATCTAACAGATTAGCAGTATTAAATAGATGCATTTAGGTTTCGTTTGTTATATCTTTCTCAATTTAGTAGTTTAGGACTTTTTTGAAAACCTTGCAAAACCCGAGGTGTATTTTGTTATCCCACACATTCTGGAGAGAGAGCTCTAATCCCTTCTGATTCTTTCTTTAGTTTGTAACTATTGCTAATTATTTCAGCATGACACCCTTTGCCACACAACTGTCAGCAAAGAATACTTTGAAGATATTGTCTAATCCTTTATGTAAGTGACAAGCTGTTTCCCAGGTTTTTATTTCAATCAATTTGTAAAATCTCATCAACGGGAAATCTCATTCTACCTCAAAGAAACGAATTTTTTTTTTTTTTTTAAGAAACGAATTTTAATGTGTTAAATATGACCCACCGTAAAGACTACCTGAGGGAAGAACATATATGCAACAAAACCTAACATGTAGACATAATGTAGTGAGATTATCAAAGAATATTCCAGAAGTTCTAGTCTCCCTGAGGCCTTGATAAAATTCTTGTCGTGGAAGCCCATGGTCTTCCTCATGAACCTTTCACTAAAACTCTAGTTCACATAAACTTGCTTTAGAGGGTTTCTGTCCTTTGCCACCAAATGGTGACTCATTTCTACAACATCTGATCAGTATTTATAACTCTAACTGCCTTCATCCAAAAACCTAGTTTTTCAAGCCCTGTAATCCTCATTATTCTACCTCACTAAAGCTGACTATCACTTATGTGATATTCTATAATTCAATCATCACACCTTAGTGACTAAGGCTTTGTCATTGTCAATTACTCACTGCCTAGGTTAATACATGAAACACAGCAGAAGCCCAATTTATGTGTATTGAGTGATATTGAGCCTTAGTATCTGACCCTTTCCAATTGTCCCAGTATATGTTCAACTTTGTCTTCTCTTTATTTCCCAACTAACTAGTCAGGACTCTGAAAAAGGCTTTTAAACAATATATTGAACACCCTAAAAACAAATGTCATTTTAGGTCTCTCTGTTCTCCTAATCAATCACTAACCAAGGTCATCCCTGTCTATTTTCTCTACTTTTGCTCTAGAGCTGTGAAACAGTGGCCAGGGATATAACAAAATCTGAGTTCACATAACATGTTTGGATTCAGGGACATTTGGGTCTGGATTCCAACTTTCCTATTTGTTACCCAACCATTTGGCCCTACTCAAGTTACATAAGCTATCTGAGTCTCAATTTCCGCTTCTGTAAAATCAGAGTGTTTTTTTTATTTTTTTTTATTTCAGCATATTATGGAGGTACAAATGTTTAGATTACATATATTGCTCTTGCCCCTCACCCTGAGTCAGAGCTTCAAGCGTGTCCATCCCCCAGACGGTGCTCATCGCACTCATTACGTAGGTATACACCCCTCCCCTCCTCCCCCCTCCCATATGCCACATGCCGGATGAATGTTATTCCTATATGTGCAATTAAGTGTTGATCAGTTAAAACCAATTTGATGGTGAGTACATGTGGTTATTTTTCCATTCTTGGGATACTTCACTTAGTAGAATGGGCTCCAGCTCTATCCAGGATAATACAAGAGGTGCTAGATCACCATTGTTTCTTGTAGCTGAGTAGTACTCCATGGTGTACATATACCACATTTTATCAATCCACTCATGGATTGATGGGCACTTGATTGTTGCCACATCTTTGCAATTGTGAATTGTGCTGCTATAAACATGCAAGTGCAGATGTCTTTTTTATAGAATGCCTTTTGTTCTTTTGAGTAGATGCCCAGTAATGGGATTGCTGGATCAAATGGAAGATCTACTTATATCTCTTTGAGATATCTCCACATTGCTTTCCACAGAGGTTACACTAGTATTATCTTCAGTTTTGGAGTCTTTGTGAGAATCATAGGGTCTTATTACATGGGGATTTAACTTACTCAAAGTGAAATACCTTTGCCTGAGAAAGAGAGAATAACATAAATGGAATGAATAATCCCATCAGCTATTCTACCCAATAAGCCTCTGTCCCAGAGTAAGCATGAGATGAGGAATGTAAATCTGCTAATTTCTTGGTCAAAGATAAATATTTTTCATGCAACATAGTTCCAAAGCTCAAGCTGCCAATTTCAAACAGAACTAGCAAACCGTTTCAGTGCTGAAGGAAAAATTGGCTGCATTAGACTTAATGGAAAGTACTCAATCTTTGTCCTTCCTTAAAAATGCTCTAAGAATATATTTGAGTATATAAAATATTCACCATACTGGCTGACTCTAGGACCTAACACTTGTGAATGGTACCATTTTATTTTATTTTCCAACAGTGTTTGTAATCACCATCACCTCCCACACATTAAAGGTATCCAATCACATTAGGTGATTATTCATTGTTTTAAAACAACAATAAAGTAACCACAACTGCTAAGTCTTTTAGCTTCTTGATGGGTTCTCATGGTCCTTACAGTGGTTCTTCCAAACTTTCCACTTTTCTCAAGTCCCCTATTCATTTCTTCCTCTTCATTTGGAGTAGATAATTAAATCCATTCTCACTTTTTAAATTAAGGTTATCTGGCATGAAAATACCTTTCTTACATATTCCATGTGAAAGCATCCCTTTATATTTAAACCCTCTCTCTTTTGTTTTAACCAGTCTCTGAGGAACAATAAACCTTGTCCACTTAAGGCAAAGATCTAGATCTAGATCTCACCCACTCATACATCCTCAAAGGTTTGTTTTACTCAATTTCATAATTTCTGATATGCCTTACATTGTCTTTCTATCATTAGAATCCATAATCAGGCCTTCTAAGTACTAACAACAAACTTTATTCAATCTTTCTTAGAACGGAAAGATGACAACCGCTCTATTATCCATTCTGACCACCTTGGACAAATCCAGAGAGGGAATTTGGTGAAAAAAAGAAACATTGGGTACACTCTTGTCCTCTCGCCACGTGATGCCCTCTGCCATGTTGTGATGCAGTAAGAAGGCCATCACCAGATGTGGCCACCCAACCTTGGACTTCCCAGCCTCCAGACTGTAAGAAATAAATTTCCTTTCTTTTTAAATTATAAAAAAAAGAAATGTCCTGGGCAATCTTCCTGCAAACACACTAACTAGAACTCTTGGTGATATTTATTGAAATGCCTTTAGAAGAATATATGTATTCTATCTAAATTTGAATTATTTTACTTTGGTTTGATGGAATCCATCTGCATCAGCTCTATAATTATCAGATTGTAAAATTATTAGATTATAAAATGGAGATTTTTGTGATCAAAATAGTACTCTTTGTATGAATGATGACACGCAGGTATAATGCAGATATCCCATATGTTAGATCTGGGATGGAATTTGGCACCCAGGAAACACAGAGCTGGAGAGCTGGCCTTAAGGGTTTTCAGATTTCTTCATTCCCTGTGGCATGTGATTATCCATATCGGAGGTCAACAAATAACAATCGATGAATTAATGAATTGTTCAAAAAATAATAAAGAAAAATGTGAAACACAGACTATGTGTGTTCTGCAAAGCCTAAAATATTTAGCATCTAGCCATTTATAAAAAAAAAATTTGCTGGCCTCTGATTTAAATTATTAGTCAAGTTTGGTCTGCAGGTAAGAGCTCTGAATTTAGTGCGTCTGACTTGCTAATTGACCCTTTGTGCTATCACACCTGCAATCATAATTCAACTATTCGAAAGCAGCAGCGAGAGTCAGCACCATGAGTTCAATGTACTCATAAAAATAATAATTATTTCATTCTCCCAGAAATAGATCCATTCCTACAAAGTCATTTGATTTTCAACAATGAAGCCAAAGCACCCAACAGGAAAATAAAAATCTTTTCAACAATTGGGCTGGAATAAATAGTGTGCTAGTTAGTTTTATGTGCCAACTTGACTGAGCCAAGGGGTGCTCAGACATTTGGCCAAACATTGTTCCAGGTATGTCTGTGAGAGTGTTTCTGGAGGAGATTAACATTTAAATCATAGATCGAGTAAAGCAGTTGGCCCTCCTTACTGTGGATGGGCCTGATCCAATATACCGAAGACCTGAATTAGAAGGAACTCTCCCTGGCTGACTGCTGAGCTAGGACATTGGACTTCTCCTGCCTTCAAACTAGAACTTACACCATTGGTTCTTCTGGTTCTCTGGCTGTAGAATTGTACTGAAATTTATGCCATCAGCTCTCCTGGTTCTTAGGCATTCAGACTCAAACTGGAAAATGACACCAGCTTTCTTGGGTCTCCAGCTTGCTGACTACAGATCTTGGAACTTCTCCTCCCCCATAATTGTATGAGCCAATTCCTTATAATATGTATGTATGTTTCTACAGTTTCCTAGTGCATATAAAACTTATATTTACACTATACTGTAGTTTATTAAGTATGCAGTAGTATCACGTCCAAAAGGACAGTGTATGTACTTTAATTTTAAAATGCTTTATTACCAAAAAATGCTAATGATCATATGAGCCTTCAGAGAGTTGTAATCTTTTTGCTGGTGGAGGATCTGCCTCGTGTTGATGGCTGTTGACTGAGCAGGGTTGTGTTTGCTGAAGGTTGGGGTGGCCGTGACAATTTCTTAAAATAAGACAACAATGAAGTTTGCCACATCAATTGAGTCTTCCTCTCAAAAAGATTTCTCTGTAGCATGCAATGCTGTTTGATAGCATTTTACCCACAGAACTTCTTACAAAATTAGAGCCAATCCTCTCAAACTCTTCTGTGGCTTTATCAAGTAAATTGATATAATATTCTAAATCCTCTATTGTCATTTTGACAATGTTCCCAGCATCTTCATCAGGAATAGATTCGATCTCAAGAAACCACCTTTTTTGCTCACCCATAAGAAGTAATCCTACATCCATTTAAGTCTGGTCATGAGATTGCAGCAATTCAATCACATGTCAGACTCCACTTCTAATTCTAGTTCTCTTGCAATTTCCGTCACATCTGCAGTTACTTCCTCCACTGAAGTCTTGAAACTGTCAAAGTCATCCATGAAGATGGAATCAACTTCTTCCAAATTCCTGTTAATTCTGGTATTTTGACCTCCTCCAATGAATTCTGAAAGTTCTTCACTGTAATTAGAATGGTGACTCCTTTCCAGAAGATTTTCAGTTTACTTTTCCACAATCGATGAGAGAAATCACCATCCATGGCGGCTATACCCTCACTAAATATATTTCTTAAATAAGAAGACACAAAAGTCAAAACTACTCCTGGATCCACAGGCTGCAGAATAGATGTCGTAGCAGGCATGAAAACAACATTAATCTCCTTGCACATTTCCAGAGTTCTTGGGTGACTATGTACATTGTCAATGAGCAGTAATATTTTCAAAGGAATCTTGTTTTCTGAGCACTAGGTCTCAACAATAGGATTAAAATATTCAGTAAACCATGCTGTAAACAGACGTGCTGGCATTCAGGCTTTGTTGTTCCATTTGTAGAGCACAGGCAGAGTAGATTCAGCACAATTCCTAAGGCCCCCTAGGATTTTCAGAATGGTGAATACGCACTCGCTTCAACTTAAAGTCACCAGTTGCATTAGCCCTGAATCAGTCATCCTGTCCTTTGAAGCTCTGAAGGCAGGCATTGACTTCTCCAGTCTGGCTATAAAAATCCTAGATGGCATATTTTTCCAACAGAAGTATATTGCATCTACATTGAAAATCTTTTGTTTAGTGTAGCCAACTTTATCAAGTCTCTTAGCTACCAACATTGTACAAGCATTTTGAAAAAAATATCTGATATCTTCTCTCAAAACCAAATATATACTTATGACCCAGCAATCATGACCCTACAGTATTACCTAAGAGAAACGAAAAAACATATCCCAAGAAAGCTTGTATAACTGTTTATAACAGCTTTATTCATAATAGCCCACAACTAGAAATGATCTAGTTTCTATTCATAGGATAACTTGTGAATAATCTATAATACATTCATATAATGAGATACCAGCCACACTACTGACAAACCCAACAACATGGATAAATCTTCAAAACAGTATACTCAGTAAAAGGAGCTTTACACAAAAGAGTACATTTTGTATTCTTCCACTTCTGTGAAGTTCCAGATTAAGTGAGTTTAATTCATGGTAAAAAAAAGCATTAGAACAATGGTTGCCAGAGGCCAAAATTTAGGATTAATTTGAAAGGAGCATGAAGGAATTTTCTGGGATTATAGAAATGTCCTATATCTTGACTGAGTTTTAGTTTACGTTGCCAAAATTCACTGAACTACACACTCAAGATTTGTACATTTCATTATATGTAAATTTTACATAAAAGGCAACAAATTTTGAACTTTAATTAATATTACACATGGCAAAGTATTAGGGTAAAGTTCACAGCTCTCCGTAACTTACTCTTAAACACAACAAAAATAAGACAGTTGGATGGATGAATAGAGGAATGGTATCACGTATACATTTGATAAATCAAATATAATCAAATGTTAGCCGTAGAAACTAAGTGGTGAGTATACAGGTGTTATTGGCTTGATGTCTGTGTCCCCTAAAGACTCATATGCTGAATCTCTAACCCCCAATGTGCCTGCATTTGTAGACAGGGCCTGCAAGGCAGTAATCAATATTAAGTGAGGTCATAAGGGTTGAGCCCTGATTCAGTAGGATTAATGTCCTCATAAGAAGAAACCCCAGAGAATTTCTTCTCTCTCCCTTTCTCTCCCTCCCTCCCTCTCTCTCTCTTTCCCTCTTTCATACAAAGAGGTCAGGTGAGCACACAGAGAGATGGTGGCCGTCTATAAGGCAGGAAGAGAGAACTCACCAAATGAACCCTGTTGCAACCTAGATCTTGGACTTGGCAGCCTCCAGAACATTGAGAAAAGTATTTTTTATTGTTTAAGCCACCCAGTCTGGGTTATTTTCTTATGGCAGCCAGAGGAGACTAATACAACAGGGGTTCATTGTAAAATTCTTTCAACTCTATTATATATTTGAAGATTTTCATATGAAAAAGACTAAGAATAAACCAAACATTCAAAGGGGGATAATAATTAGGAGCATTACCTTTGAATCCTAAAGAATTAAGCTCTAATTGTAGCTTTGCTAGTTTTGTGAAAATAAGTGTGTTATTTAACCTTCCTTAGCCTTCTTTTCTCGTCTGAAAAATGGGGAAGATAAAGCACCTCTCTCTAGGTTTGATATAAGCATAAAATATAATATATCCTCGCACCAAGCACAATGCCTGCGGCATATTAAGTGCTCGATTAACATTTGCTGCTAATAACATTTTATTTTTACTATTACCTTGCAGATTTTTCATATTACTTTGCAAATTTTTACTAATGCTTTGAAATAAATGAGAAAAAATATACCCAGTACTGATCTCAGCTTTCAGTTACATACAAAGCACCAGTTTAACATACGTTCTTTTATTTCTTGTCTTCAATATTATTATATATTTCGTCACTTACCAGCACATTTCATCCCACCAGCTCTCAGGGTCAAAAAAAAAAATGGACTATTTAAACCAAATAACAGAAAAATTCATTGACAAACAGTATTAATTTTTAAACACTACTTTTTTAGTAAATTAAACAAAAGTAGACTTCTATTACCACAGTGATTTAATTAATTCTGCTGAAAGTAGCAAGATTCCCAGGTAGTCTTTTATAATTATAATATATATAACTCTAAATGAAGATATAAAAATTCTATAAATGTCATATATAGAATATGTGCATGTTTTAAATAAAAATAATAAAATGAATATATATATATATATATATATATATATAAAACCACCATCCAAAAGAAACAATATCATTACTTTGAAGCTCTAAGCCCCTCCCCAACCAAATGTCTGATCATTCTATGTCTCCAACCCTTCCAAGAAACAAACACTATGCTGAATTTTCTGTTAAGCATCCCGTCTAGGTTATCAAGGGCAATGAATGAACACAACCTCATGAGCTCGGCTGCTGGGTTTAAGTCCTGGTTCTTCTACTTTATACCTGTGTAACTTTGGGGCTGTTATTCAATCTCTCTGTATGTTATTTCCCATCTTTGATTGTGAATCATAATATTAATAAAAATGTATATCATATTAATATTTTGTTAAAAGTATCTGCACATAGGGCTTTAGATACATTTTTATTTTATCTTGCTTTTCTACTTAGTTTAAATTATTTGTATGGATCTCTATAAAATATATTCCTACATTTTGGCTGGTTTGACATTTAAAAATATGGGATCATACCATGTATTATGTTTAACTTGTTTTAACTTGTTTTTATCTTTCAAAATAAATTTTTGGGATGCTTTCAACATAATGTGTGATAGTATGGTTTATTTTTTGATGTCATATAATATTCCACTATATAATTACAGAACCATTTAATTATCCTTTCTCTTACTAATAAATGTGTGGACTGTTTCTAAATTTTTATACTACAAACAGTAGTACTCGGGTCATTTCATGTCGATATCTTGACAGAATGTGTACATATGAAGTGGTGAACATCATCTATAAATGTCCCGTCAGTTAATGTGGAACACTGGAGAGTTACTGAATCACAGTTCTCTTTCATATTTAAATCCTTCTGTATTGATTACCCATAGAAACCTTTCTCCACATAAATCAATATTTTAAGAAAAAAAAAGCCCACCACTTTGCAAAGAGTTATGGATTTTCAATTTGCTTTTTATCAAATCCTGTTTTATTTTCATGAAAATGACTAAAGAAGTCACAATTAAAGTGTTATTATTGAGCTAGCTAGCCACAAAATATATTTTGAATGTATTGAACAACTTTAACCTACATGAAGGACCATATTTCAATCAACACCAGAGCCATTCAAATGCTCCTAAATTTTCATCTCTGCATAGCTAAAGCTTGGTTGAAGTGTCATTGTGTCTAATGAACAAATCCATTAAGAACTTGTCAATAACATAAAGAAATGTTTTATTTGCTTTACTAACAGCCTGTAGAAGAAAAAGCTTTCCATATCTTTGACTAAACTAATGGGCTAGTATCTGATATATAGAGAGCAAATGGTTTAATCATTACAACAGACGATTCTGAGTTTAGAGTCATAGATTGTAAACTCTTTTGGGACTTTACTCTTAGCCTTATCATTAGCATACATTGATTACTCTGATTGGCTAATCATTTAATTAGGAAACAGATAACATTTATTATTAAACTGATTCAGGATAGTTTTGAAACTTTGGAAGAGAATTAGCAGTCCCATTTTCTGTAAATTTATCCTTGAGATTTAATGTTGCTTTTATGTTGAAGGTTACCAAAATAATTAATTCCAATAGAAGTATCTAAAGAAAATACCTATATACACAAAGTTTTGTTATTGGTGAAATAAAGTATCATATTAGAAAACTTGAAAATAGCCAGAAAAATATTTTGGTTTATTGTGCTTATTAGGTATTTGAGCCTTTATTAAAATCCACCCAGATAACAAAAGTCTGTTTTCTAGAACTTTTCTTGACATGGTAACTAATCCAATTTGCCCAAATGTAGAAGTGCTATTCCAAGAGACAATGAGAAAGGCCTTAAGTTACATGGGTTCACAGAACAATCAAACTAGCATATGGAGTCCCTAAAGAGCTTCCTCTATTACGAATAACGCTGACATGAGAGGAGGGGTTGAACATTCTGGTTAAATGATAATGGATGGTATAAAATGTAATGCTATCAAGGTATGAATAAGACATAAGGAAATTGTTTCAAAGGCCAGTCCGATGGCTCTTTGATACAAACCCAGGGGCCCTTCCCTTTCCAATGAGCTCAATTAGCCCCTCTGTTCCATGACATCACAAAGTAACCAGTTTAAACTGTGCTTCAAGAGCCTTTGATACACAAGAATTAAATGAGCCTGTCTCATTTAATTTCAGTTAATGTAAGTGAGCTTCTGCAACTGAACCGCTCAGTACTAACACCGAGCTTGAAGCCAGGCTGGCTGATTAATTCCTAGCTGTTTGAAGTGCTTTCTTCTCTTATCTTGAGCTGTGCAGGCCTCAGTACAGCCCGAGGAGAGCTGAGACTAAGTCTAGAGGAGATTTTTGTTTCCTCTCCACAGAGAGGAAGGGAGACCAGATAAGCACCCTGGCATAAAACCGAAAACACGCCAGAAACTTGTTGCCAATTTTGAGAAATGTGTGGGATGTGGGGCTGATTAGAAAAAGCAAAAAGTCCATAACAAAGCGTCCTTGTAGCTGACTCTCAATTCGCTGGTACGCTGTGCAATTTTAATTGAAAATTACTATTGCCTGGAAACTAACATTACGCTAAAGATGTCCTAGTTAGTTCCAGTTGAAGTTTTTACATAAAACGAGCATTAGCGGCGATGAGAAAGGAAGGGAGAGGCCGAATGTGGTGAGTCATTAGGGTAAGGACTAGGACTCTTTCCCAGATTGTACTGTACTACTTTTTGAAATCCTCGGATAATCTGCTTTGCTCCTTCCCAGCAGACTTCTTTTATGATCTTCAAAGCAAAATATGCCTCAGCACGAACTTCCTAATACACATATCACGGCATGCCTTCCAGCTTGAGATGAAAAAAGAATGGTTTTTAGGAGGTGATTTAGTGACTACATCCCTTGTATTTTCCCATAAGCAAATAAAAACACCCTGCCCCCATCTCCAACACACTTTCAATATGGTGAGTGTGTTTTCTGTACTCAGTAGATGTCGAGATAATTGTGGGCTGAGCAAGCAACTTTAGTCCCTGTAAGCACCTGGTCTTCCTTCCCTGTGGAATGCTGCCAGGCCACGCAACCCGCATCGGCCACGCAGCCCCCGTCACTAGGCGGCCACGGTGCAGAACACTCAGACAGCAAACTCAATCCCTGCCAAGGAACTCACCATTGCCCGGCCGAACAGCTTCAGCACTTGAGAGAGCAAAACTATTAAAACTCATCTGGCTCAGAGAATGTTCCTCTCCGTGTCTTACGATGTTTGCTCAAATAAACATCCAAAGCACCGTAAGAAAATGATAAAACAGAACATCCAAGCCTATAAAGCAAAAAGTAAAACCATTGTTTAAGCTACTCTTCCCTCTCCAAGGAACCCGAAACTGCGGCAAACCCAGACATGGGCAGAGCAAAAAGCTACACGTATAAGTTTACTATAGACATTTTTCTCCTTGCCTGATGAGCAGCATACCTTCTGGTTTTGAGAAAATTTCATAATTCTGATGAGAGGCTATGTGCTATTATGTTGCATTTGCTATAAAAGTATTTCTAGAATGATGCTCACCATAGCAACTGAGCACTCCGATTGTGTTATCTGAATGCAGGCTCTATAGGGAAGGGAACATTTCCCTCATCTGTATTTCAGAATTGTGTAAGGTTAAAACAGTAATGGTTAGAAAACTATATATATATGGATTGTGATATTTGGAGATTCGGCATCAACTTATGGGAAAGGATATATTTTATGTCATTCCATAGTAATACACCAATGGCTTAAGAATTCATGTCTGTGTGAAGGAAATTCCTTACTTAAGGAATTCTATCCAAGGAGCACATGTACCTTCTGATGGATTAAAGAGAAGAGTAAATATCTAAATAATGTGATATCAAATATTTTGGAGTGATCCAATGTAGTTGTAACATGAAACTGCATCTATAATTAAAAGTTCAAAATCTTTAGGTTTCTTTTTTCCATGTCATAAACACACAAATCATAATCATGAATTATAATTAAAGAGACTGATTTCTCTTATGGCTCATTAGTTAATTCTAAAGTTGTTGTTGAAAGTGTAAAAAAAGTTGAACATTGGAATATGTATATATATAGCAATCAGAGTTTAGTTTATTGGGCATCTACGGTGACAGGTACTTTACCAAATGGTCTCATTTAATGACAGTAGTGTTGGAAGGCAGCGATTTGATTCTATTTTTGGAAACAAAGATACTTTGTGCCGATAAAATAAATAATGTATCCAAGTCACATAGCTAGTTAGTGCCAAAGTCAGAAGATTTTTCTACCAACTCCTTTCCCTGTATCCCTCTTTATACTCATCCATTTCTTTTTCTTCCTGCTCTTGCAATCTAATCTCCTCCCTGTTTTCTCCTTTCTTCTGCTCCACTAACTACTCCTTAGCATACCATTGAAATTAAACTTGAAATTATTTTCTCCAAAAGCACAAGATTATAGATGATGCCATCTGTAGTAAAGGGACAACACTTTCCCAGGGCCTCGAGAGATGTTTTGCTTCAAATTTCCAAAGAATAAAGCAAAATGGCAATCTGTACCTGAAGCCTAATCCAAATGTACCTTCTCGCTAGCTAACCTTCATGGGAGGCCATTTTTCCTTCCAAATTCTCTTCTACTCTTTTTGTGACTACTAAAAGAAATAAATAGCGCTTTGGTTTTAAAACCACTATAGATATTAATATTACAGCTTTAGGCAGTAATATTAAAGTCAGAGCAATCGTAATTTTTAATATTGATTATGAAATAAGGAGTTGCTGCATATTTGTAAGGTCCCTTGTCAAACAGCAAGGTGGTAATGACGCTCTATACAGCAAGTATAATAAATATTGCAAATTCTCACCTGTCACTTGAATATGATTATACTACTGTGCCTTTCAGTTTTGTTACTGAAAAATCTAGTCCAGTGAAGATTTTGTTTTTGGAAATAAATTTTTGTCGACTTAGCTAAATAAGTAAAGTGTGAAATCACTGTAGAATTCAGCCCAATATTTGCTCTTTCCTTCCATATTAATTCTTTACTGGTATAAATTTCATCAAGGCAAATAAGACCAATAATGGATTCTGTGGAAACTTCCAGAGCTTCTCACATAGAACCAGGTAGTATCTTGAGTAAACCATAGTCTTCAATTTTTTCTTTTCCTGGTCAGAAACAATTCTCATGTTAGTAAATGAACTTAGCCAAAGTGACTGGCTGATGTGCAGCTTGCGTTTTTTTCATTTTTCTATTGCTGATGCATCCACCATATTCAGCAAATATATGTTTCATTACACGTGGGGATCATAGGTAATAGTGAAATTAGAATAGCACAATGGACTTATGAGTTTGTTTAGTTAATCAGTCAGCAGGTGGTTTTATATTTAGCCACCTTCCTGGCATTTAGAATTTCCCTTTATCTTTTGTCCGATTTATTAAATAGTAGAAATATTAGAAATCTTTTGTGCAATTTGAGGCTTCAAGTTCAGATTTGAAATTGGGTCATTTCTTATCTTTTGACTTAAAACACAGCAGAATGATCCCATTAAGCGTACCTCAGAATGCTTGAAAGAGAAAGGGCTATCCAAAATGCAAGTTTCAAATTAGAATAGAAACGTTCACAGACTCCACAAAGCAGGAGATACAATATTATTTTAAAAGCATAATTGTGTATGTACTTATTATTATTTATCTAAAAGTTATCTAAAGGTCATATTTTAATGCAAAGTTTTCACAATGCCAAATCATTTTCTGATCATATTAAGTGTGTGTGTATGTGTGTTATAAGGGGGTGTGTGTGTGTTTGTGTGTATACACATACATATAAGTAGTCCTGAATTTTTTTCACATTTAACTTGTCCTAGTTACTAGAAGAAAGCACCAAATGTAGTCCTTGGAGTCATATTATCTTGAAAAAGGAGTCAAAGTGTACAGAGACAGGGAGGACTGGATGGGTAGGGATAAGATGAAACCAGATTGGACAAGGGTTGGTAAGTTTTGCACCTAGACGATGGGTGCAAGGAAGTTCATTATACTTTTTGAACTACTTTTGTATATACATAAATTTTTCTATAATTAAAAATTTTTAAAGTGATATTGGCAAAAATTCTCATATCTTTAATCTCATAATGATTTCAGCCTTCTAGAAGGTGTTCAGATAATTTTCCTACTCTTATTTTAGCTGAGTTTTTATGCACATATACATAGAAAGAAAAAATACTTTTTCATTTTTTTCTGTCTTCTTTGAGAACCCTATATAACATTTAGTTGACCATATTCTTTATTTTTTTTTAACTTTTTTTTTTTTTTTTGAGAGTCTTGCTCCGTTGCCTGGGCTAGAGTACAGTGGAGTCAGCCTAGCTCACAGCTCCTGGGCTCAAGCAATCTTCCTGCCTCAGCCTCCTGAGTAGCTAGGACTACTTGGACTGGAACTACAGGCAGACACCACCACGCCCGGCTAATTTTTTCTATTTTTAGCAGAGACAGGGCCTCACTCTTGCTCAGGCTGGTCTCAGACTCCTGAGCTCAAATAACCTCCCACCTCGGCCTCCCAGAGTGCTAGAATTACGGGTGTGAGCCACTGTGCCTGGCCAACTGACCATATTCTACATAGTCTTACATACCTGCAGTCACCAACCCCTTGGCCACAGACCAATATTGGCCCATGGCCTGTTAGGGACCAGGACACAGAGCTCCTCCTCTCCCCCACCTGCCCTTTCCCAACGAAAAATTGTCTTCCATGAAACTTGGGGAGGGGGCGGCACAGTGGGAGGAGAGCAGCGGGCAAGTGAGAGTAGGTTCATCTGTACATACAGCATGCGGCCCCTCCTCTCCCCATCGCTCACGTCACCACCTGAGCCCCCCTCAGATCATCAGACATTAGATTCTCATAACCTAGATCCCTGGCATGTGCAGTTCATAGTCCGGTTCCCTTTCCTGTGAGAATCTAATGTCACCGCTGATCTGACCATGTCTGTGGAAAAATTGTCTTCCATGCAACCGGTTCCTGGTGCCAAAAAGGTTGGGGACCACTGCCATATACCATACCAAATCATTTCTATTTTCATAACCATATAGTTATCTCTCATCCTTCTCAAGACTTTAGGCTTAGAATTCAGGTAATTGTCTTCCATGTTCTTCAGCAGTTCTTCAAAGAATTTCTTGGCTCTTACCTGTGCTTATTGAGTCATAAGCTCTGCTGGACAAATTTACAGTGGGTGAGGCAGTGTCACACAGTGAAATGTTTTACTCGTGATATATCATCTTGTTCTAATTGCAGGGCAATGGCGTGTTTAAGAGAAAGGAATTCCTTGTTCAAGCCAGTTGTCCATTATGGTTCATTATTTAAGACTCAACTTTGTCACCTCAATCAAAACACTCAGCTCTAATTTTCCTGATGGAACATTATTGTCCTTCTGAAAAATTCAAGGGGCTCAGTGACATGTCATGTCATTCATTTAATGTGTTCTTTCGCATCGTTACCGCATGCCAATGATTAGTTCTGTTTCACTTTTGCTCAGGTTGGGACAAGGCGAGTGAACATGTGTCACCGTGCTCAGTATTTCAAAACGAAGTTTAGGTTGAAAAGCTGATCAAAACTATTTCCCCAAGGAAGAGCACCCAACACGAGTGGATTTCTCACCACATCGAGTATATTCCCATGAACGGCACACAGGCCCCGACAAGTACGAGGAACAGCTGACGCTAAGGCAAAACCAGCCTTGGACTCTGCAGGAATCAGGCACTGAAAACAAGAGTGGCTTAAAAGAGCCTCTGGTGGGAATTTTTAGACAAAAGATCCAAACAGCTTGTAATGTCCTCATTATCTTCAAAACAAAGCATGTTGTTAAATATGCCGGAGGATTTGCTGCTTTCCAAAGACTTTGTGGTACAAAATTTCCCTCTTTCAACCATGCGGTTAGCATGAATCACCATCGTTAACGAGAAAGAAACATGAAAGGGCATTACTCAGACATTTCTGGTCTGCAGTCATTTCTTGGAACAGCTAATTCTCTAGATGACTCCATTACCCTGAGTTAAAGAATTTTGTGGAATGTCAGATGATATAATTATAAGGAGGCCTCCCTAAGAAATAAGTCTTAGAATACTTTTCTAATTTGATTATTTATATTACCATGTATTTTTTAAAGATTTTTATCTATCCCGATTTTCAGCTTAGAACTCCAGGATGTACGTGTTAAATGTCTAGCCTGTTCACTCTTAGAAAAATGGTTTCTAATACTAAAGCTTTCTGGGCATGCATTATAGGCAGATATTTAAAGGAAAACAATGTATAATTTTTCTGATTATTTGATGAATAATTTTATATTGCCAGATGCATAGCCTATTAATTCTGTAGTTCAGGGATTCATCATCTTTATTTATAGTACACTTATCTAGTACAGGCTATAGCATAGTTAAAGAATGTTTGCCAATACGGTTTCTATTTAAGGCTAATGAAATATTTCACTTTGAATTAAACACTGAATTTACATTTTAATGCTTTCTGACTCACAAAATTTGCTTTATTTTTATAACTTTAAAAACCAGATTGTAGAATGACTGAAAGTTAATATGGCACTGAAACCATTGTCTGAAGGACATCCATTAAGTGCAATATACTTTATTAAATTCCAGTTTCTAATAGCTTTAAAATTATTGATATAACTATTTATTAATTTCCAGGCCTGAACATTGAAAGAAAAATTATGAATATTGCATAGTTAGTCTGATTTCTCTAATAATATTATTCGACCAATTAATTTTTCCTTGAATCTGGCTTTATTTACTCAATTACTAGAAATAGTTACTTAATTTGCATGATTACCACTCAATCTATAGAGAGGGAACATGCCAAATTCATTCTGATGGTAAATTATTTTCATAACATTATTGCACTCATCTGCTCACATGTTTATTCTAAGTCAAAAAAGAGAAATCATTTACTTCGGCATCTTAGCAGTAAATGGTGCTGGTGTCAAATTTTAAACAGGCTGCTTTGTAGGAGTTCATTACAGAGAATGCTAACTTTCTATTATTAAGATCTATTAAGAAACTAATCTTACATTTAGTCAAGTCCCATTTATTTGTTTTTGTTGTTGCTGTGATTGCCATTGGAGTCTTCTGGGAATGTATAAGGCAGTTGATGCAGCTTCTCCCCATTCTCACCAGCATTTAGTGCTGGAACTATTTTATCATTATTATTATTTTATTAACTATTCTGATAGGTGTGTGGTGCTCTGATTGTGGTTCTGATTTACATTTCCCTGATGGCTAATGGCATTGAACATATTTTCATGTACTTATTGGCCATCAGTACATCCTCTTCACTAAAACATCTGTTTGTATCTTTTGACCATTTTCTAAATTGTATTATCGTTGTTAAGTTTTGAGAGCTCTTTATAGATTCTAGATAGCAGTCCTTTTTTGAGTGTGTGGTTAATAAATATTTTCTCTCAGCTTGTGGTTTACCTTTTCATCCCATTGACTGCGCCTTTCACAAACCATTTGATTTTATAGATTTTTATAAAAGAGAATTAATGATATCCTTTCTTTTCTAGATTCCTAGAGCATAAAAACAAAGTTAAGAAAGGGTTTGTGAGTAATTTGTTCTTTCCCAAATGAAGACATGGATTCTTTTGATGGCTAGGCTCAGGGATCTACCAGCAGGATTTAAGTTGATTGCTTAAAACTTGAGGAAATCAATGCCTAGCACCATGTCCTACAAAGCTGTGTCTCTTTTAAAACTCTCAGTGTAAGTTCTCAGATAGATATTTATTTGGTGATTGCTTTCTCCTTCCATTTTTAATATACTCATTGCATTTTCATTACTCATCTCATATTGAAAGATCACTGGTTTTTGTTTGCTCGTTTGTATGTTTTTATGGCTTTTGGAACAACCTGTCCAGGATGTATTAGGTACAGTTTTCCTTCTGGGAATTAGCTGGATTGACTACCTGCAAAGTCAGTTATTACTTTTCATTTGGTAATTTTCTTATACAAGTTGGCTTTGGAAGTTGACTCTTGTAATGTCAAGGGAAAGAGAGACCCATCAAAAATGGCACCAAGGAGACCCTGCAACTGCTTCTTTCTGCATCTACTGTGAATACCATTTCACAGTACTTGTGCTCAGTAAAAACTTCTGACTACATTTTTTATTAACATACTAATTTCTGCTAACTCTTTACATTTTTTGATAGAATACATAAAACCTTACAGTTTGATCCAAAGCTAGTTCTCACAGCTCCTTACCTTCATATACCCACATCATTTTGAAAAGGCAGTCTTCATGCAATTTTATAAGATAAGCTGTAAAAATCCTATTACCTCAGAGATGGAAGGAAGACAGCAGAGAGTCATGTTGTGTGTACAGTGTCTAAGACTGGATTCTTATGAAAAATTCAGTTTCTCAAAGGTTCTATTCTGAAAAACTTGGATTCACTAGGTCCTAGGAAATGCTTTATCAATAAACCAACCAGCATAGGACTCAATACAGGTCTCTAGATCACACAGGAGTATGGGCTCTAGAAAGAGGCAAGCTGAATTATTCTATTTCATCTTTTTTTCACAAGAATGTAAGTTCAATGAAAACATGGAGTGTTTCTATCTGCTTCCCAACATCAAGTAAGGTGGCCTTTAACAGCAGTGAGAGAAAGTGTGAATTATGTAAAAGTATGTTTTTCCTTTCATGCTATAGAATAGTGTCATGGCATAGGTCTGTGACTGGTAATGTGGCTTCACAAAATTTGCAAGGACCAAGATTCTTTTTATCTTGTTTTTCTGCCATCCTCAGTGCATGGAACATACTTAATGGCCCAAAATGGCTGCGTGAGCTCCAGCCAGCGTGTTCACATTTCAGTCAGTGGAAGAAGCAAGAGACAAAGAAAGGTTATCACCTTCATTTTTAGCAAGATCATGGGAACAGTACATAACACTTTTGTCAATACCTCATTAGCCAAAATTTAGTCACATGGTCACAGTTGGCTACAAGAAAGATTAGAAAATATCTTTCCTCCTAGAGGTTACATGCCCCGTCAAAACCCAGGTAATATTTAACTAAGGGGAAATGGATATTCAACCCTATTACCCATCATTTAGCACAGTATCTAGCACATAAATATATCCATTGGGTTGATACCCTGTTGAATTTATAGTTTAGCTCAAACAAGTGTGTTATCTCATTGAAACCTCACACCTGCCCTCTGAATCATGCGTTCTCCCAACTGTTTTTGAGAAGAGAAAATAGAAGCCTAAAATGAGTGAGAGATTTGTCCATAATCATATGCTGAATTAGAATTACAGTCCTAGCCTGGAACCTCAAAGGCATTCCTTTGTCTCAAGGGTAATGACAGTCTTTCGTAGCTTTCCATGGAATCTGACACGGAAGCTGCCCCTTTCCTTGTCTGTTCTCATTGTTCCTGGATCGAAACTGCTTCCAACAAACCTATGTTTATACTTTCTTGGTCTTGCCCTCTTTGGCCTGAGAATTTGCCAACCTGGTGGTACCAACTGCTCCTGCAACCTGTGCAGGTTGACATAATCTTTTTTCTGAATCGAAGGGAAGAATTGAAACACATAGGTAGAGGTGTTTAAATGATGTTGGTGATGACGTCGGGCCAATTATTAATAGATGTTGATCTCTGATGCATGCAAACTCTCTTACCAGAATATAGGTTGGACACAAATTTATCTATCATAATTATTAAATAACTACAATGATCTCATGGAGAAATCCTGAACTTGGAATAGGTACCTAACAGGAGCCAATAAAACTAATATCATCCTCCTAGACCTGAGGGTATATGGAAAAGAAGTGGGGAAGTTTTATCTCTGAGATTCCACTCTGCCACTTAGTTCACTGGGCCATCTGTCTGTCTTAATTTCTACACACTAATTGAAATATGTGTTTATAGAAATAAATATGAAACTGCAACTAAAGTAATAGGAAAGCTGCAAATGTTAAAGCATGGTTCTGACGAATGCAAGTCTGAATTCTAGAAGTAATTATTAATAATTACTCTGTTAGCATCAGCTTTGGATGTTACCGCCCATCTTCTTCGAAAACATATCCATGTTGATGGATTTATCATTGTTGTAATAAGTTTAACTTTTAAATCTCTTACCAGTGAATAGATTACTTGTCTTTTTCCTTAGATTGACATTTTTTATTGTTCTTTGAGTAAACACTTCATTAAATAAAAAAAAAATGGAAGTTAATAAAATGACTAAGTATTTTAAATGATGTTTTTCTCTTTTGGAGAAAAGACTCTAGCTGTGGTCGTGTTCTTTTTCAGAGGTGAAATTTTAAATGACACTAGGAGAGTTAAATTTTTGTTTTCTTTTGGTTAGTTTTGAGAAACTAAACTTAAAACTCTGTCATGTTAGATAACTTCAGTTTTCTAGCCAGGATGTTTTGGTAGGAGAGAGATCTGTGTCCTGTGTTTTAGTATTCTGTATTTGTAGTTCAGTGGCAAATAACAGTAGTAACATTGGTAATAATAGTGGTAATGATAATATCAGCCAAGAATAATTGAGCAATATATTAAGACCCCACGCCAAGAACACACATGGGCACATACACACATACATACACACTTTTGTGCTATTTTCATAGTCATTTGCCAACATTCTACTTATGAATACTGTTAGCCTTCTACTTGCAGAAGACTGTGTGCTTCAATCTACCAGTGTTCTATTATTTCAAAAAATTGTAAATACCTTGAAAACTTTCTTTTCACAGGTGGAGTCTGTGCTTTCTGGATACCACAGGGCAGCTGTTGACATATTCATGGCTGGATACTACTCTACCACATGATTTTTGGTGGCAGGCTGGTACCAAAAAGGTGATGCCTCCTTCCCTGAAGAAGTTCATGGTCTATGGAAGGAATATAAAGAGACATATTAAAATACAAAATAGTAAGTACATTTGATAATTGTTTTCAGGTATCAGGGAAGAACCGTTAGGAACATTTACTGAGCATTTGCTACAGAGCACCATAAGAGGCAACACTTTTATATATAACAAGAAAGCCTAGTGCGCTAGAATCTTATATTGTGTGGAAAGAATTCAACACACTGGGATGAACAAAGTTAAAGATGCCCTTATTGTAAGTCTTCTCAGAGCTGCAAATATACTGATTCCCACCACGTAACTCTGAAAGGAGGATTTCATCTTAGCCAGTTCCCACCTCCTCTGTCCCCCTCCACATTTTTTTGTAGGAATGTTGAGGCTATTATTCCACAGGTCAGCAGAACCCCAAAGGACATGAAAGAAACTTTGCTCCTTTTTTCTCTTCAAAAAATATTCCAAATTCAATATTTTAAAAGTATATGTATTCATTTTAACACATTCCTTAAAATTTATTTCATCCATTAATATTTTGCCCTTATTATGAAGGGCACAAAATGTTGAATGTTTGCATAAGATTTTTTAAAAACTTTATTTCCTGATTCCATAACTAAAAAGTTATAGATATCTCAAATCCATGATAGCCCAAATAATATGAAAATTAAGAACATATTATCTTTGGGGGAGAAATAACAGTTTTTCTCTCAGAATACCTAGTAGAAAGTCAAATAGAAGTTATGGAAGTTATGGGCAGAGTAAACTATTTTTTAGAAAGTCATGGCTTAAGTAGTATCTATGTTGCATCATTATGTTTCTTTCTTTACCTTAAGGACTGTCTCAAAGGCAAATATTTAAATTACATTAAGAGTACATTTCAATGTAAAACACCCTAAAATTAACTGTCAGTCTTGTGCCAGACATTGCATTGTGGTGAAATTTTTAAAACTTGAACTTAATTTGGCCCATGTATTTTTCTCTTTCCTGCTCTGGAATATTTTGAAGTTAATTCTATTTTTGTTTTATGATGTCTGAGTCATTCAATCTCACCCAATTTCTCCTTTACAAAATATATTTTCATGTGAACATGCACCTAGGAAGGAAATTACCAAAATGGTCTAAATTCGGGTTTCACATATTCCAAGGCCCTTTGAAAAGTAAGCATCAGTAGTGGTGTTTTACATACCATCAGCAAATACTAAGGAATCAGTTAGTCTCTATTTATCCAATCTCCATCTTACCACTAAACCTAAATCGCAGATTGCCAACATCTGCGCCCCCACCCCCACCAGGGTGTTTTAAATAGAATGGGTTTTGCCCCTCAGGGAACATTTGGCAACGTGTAGAAACATTTCTGATGAACACAACTGGACAATTAGCAGAAGCGTACTATTGGCATCTCCTGGGTTGAGGCCAGTGGTGCTGTTAAACATCCTACAATGTACATGCTCCTAACAACAAAGAGTAATCTGGCCCACATGTCACCACTGCCATGATTAAGAAACCCTGCCCCAGATGGTGCTAACTGGATATACCGGGGTCATCTCAAATGTACAACTAAAAGCAAATTCATCATGTCTCCTCTCCCTCCAACAAACTCTGCTCTACTTGTTTCCGACAGTACTCTAATCAACCATTAAGATATAGAACCATAGAATCAATTGTGGGACCGGTCTCTCTGTTTCCCTGAATAAAATTCCCTTCCAATCAGATTCGACCAACCCAACAGTGCTCCTACGTATCTTTCATTCCTCCTCTTTAAGAGAATCATTGCACGCTTGTGGACTCTGCCATAACTTTTCTAACTCTCCCCTTCACCCCTCTTAGCAATCCTTATTTTTTCTTCCTTTATATTTATGCCTAGAGAGTCTTCATAAAATATTATGCAAATTATGTCACCTGCTCAAAGTTGTTCAATGGCTGTATGTTCTCTGAATTACCAAAGGTAAAACACTGAATTTTAATATCCTCTCCCTGCCTTCAGTCTTCACTTTGGCCACTTTTTCATCTGTAATATTCACTTCAGCTAAAATCAACTATGTAAATTATTGTAACTCCACTATAATTTTGTTCATATTTTTCTCTGTCTGAATTTCTATTTCATCTATATTTTCCAGAAGACAAAATTTTCCCAACAGTCAAACCATCACCCAACTGACATGGATGAAAGAAATTTCTTCCTTCTTAACACCTCTGTAGCACTTTCCCAGTCTTACTTTATTATGTATACTCATTCGCCTTTATTTTATGGATATATTCTTATTTATTTGCTGTGTTTCTTTGTATAGCATAAGCTTTCCAAGGCTGGCATTTTTTTTTAATTAAACTTTTTTCTTTGAGAGAATCATAGATTCACACACAGATTTAAGGAAAAAATACAACGTGATCCCGTATACTCCTTTACACAGTTTTGCAAATGATAACATTTTGCGAAAGTATAGCACAATTTCACAACCAGGACATTCACATTGATGCAATACACTAATCTTACTCAGATGCCCCCAGTTTTATTGTGCTCATGTATGTTTATATTTAATTCCTTAAATGTTATCAAACATGTAGCCACGTGTCCACCATCAGAAGCAAGAACCGTAACAGTTCCATTGTAGGAATCCCTCTTGTTGCCTTTCAATACCCATATTCACTTCCCTTCTGTCCTCCTCTCTCTACTTACCCCAAGCACACACACACACACACACACACACACTTGTCCCTAACCCCCAGCAATCATTAATCTTTTCTCCATTTCTATAAGTTTGTCATTTCAAGAATGTTATAGCAATAGAATTATGGAGTATGTAACATTTTGTGATTATCTTTTTCATTTAGCATAAGTCTCTAAAGATTCATCCAAGTTATTAAGTGTATAAATGGTCTATTCCTTTTTATTGTTGAGTAGTCTTCTTCCATGGTATGTGTATACTACTGTTTGTTTACTTATCCATTGATGGACATTTGAGTTGTTTCCAATTTGGGCGTAGTATGAATAAAGTTACTATGAACATTTGTGTAAAGATTTTTGTGTGATCACAGTTATCCATTTCTTTGGAATAAGTGCCCAAGAGTACAATTTTTGGATCATACAATAATTGCATATTTACTTTTTTACAAAACTGAGAAACTGTTTTTCAAAGTGGCTGTACCATTTTGCATTCCTACTGGGTATGTATAATGCAGTTGATACAGCTTCTCCGCATTCTCACCAGCATTTGGTGCTGGAACTATGTTTTTTTTAAATTTAACTATTCTGATAGGTGTGTGGTTTTAATTCACATTTCCCTAATTGCTAATGGCATTGAACATATTTTCATGTGCTTATTGGCCATCAGTATATCCTCTTCAGTAAAACATCTGTTTATATCTTTTGACCGTTTTCTAAATTGTGTTATTGTTGTTAAGTTTTGAGAGCTCTTTATAGATTCTAGATAGCAGTCCTTTTTTCAGTGTGTGGTTTATAAATATTTTCTCTCAGCTTGTAGTTTATCTTTTCATCCTATTAAGAGCATCTTTCACAGAGCATTGTTTTTTATTTTGATGAGGTCAAATTCATCCATTTTTCCTTTTATCAGTTGTACATTTGGTATTAAGTCTACAAACTTTTTTGCCTATACCCAGCGTGTGAAGATATTCCTTTTTTAATGTAGTTTTTTTAAAAAATCATATTTTGCATTTAAGTTTATGATACATTTTGAGTTAAATTTTTAATAATGTGTGAAATTTAGGTCAAGATTCAAGATTTAATGTTTTTTATACCTGCGGATGTCCAATTGTTCCAACATATTTTGTTTAAAATTCTGTTCTTCTTCCATTGAATTGCTCTTGTACCTTTGTCAAATTTAGGTGGCATGTTTATGTGGATCAATTTCTGCATTTTCTATTCTGTTTCATTAATTTATGAGTCTATGCCTCCACCAATACTATAGCCTCGATTATTGTAGTTATACAGCAAGACTTAATAATCAATAAAGTGATTTCTCTCAGCTTATTCTTTTTTTTTTTTTCCAAAATTGGTTTAGCTAATGTAGGTCTTGTGCCTTTCCATATAAATTTTAGAAAAAGCTTATTTTTGTGTATAAAAATAGATCTCTGGCTACCTTCTCTTTTTCATATCTCTTAATTGAGTCAAACTCCTGGCCATTCACTGTTGATTCACTAGATTAGTTACTGATCTATTTATTGTCTATGCACTAATCACAGGACTAGATTTACCTCTTGGGGGCTTGATTTTCACCAGGTCACCTCACATACAGAACATGTGTCATATCTATGGCTCAGGATCTGATAACAAATATGCCAGTAACATATTAATTAATGAAATTGGAGGGATATGTCTACAAATACTTTGCTCTTTTTGACTCCATTGTAAGTCTCATATTCATTATCATAAAACATCCACTGTTTCAATTTATTATCAGGTGAAACATATTGCTAAACAGATTTGCGATTTGCATGTTTAATGTCTCACGCTGCAAAATTGCAAAGCTGCAGTGTCTAGTTTATGTGTGTTGTATATGTGTTTTCATTTATCCCTAGTAATCAAATGACTTTCACAATTTATAACATAAAATATAAATAAACAAAAATTACAAATAACTTCAGGCTTCCTGTAAAGAAGATGTTAAATGATTTTAATAAACATTTTGTTCTTGTATTAGAAAGCAGGGTTTTGCCATAAAACCAGATGTATCCTATGGTAAATTATACTTTTTTCTACACTAGGATTCATATTTTCCATCTTAATTCATAGAAGTATAACTAAAAATAGTATGTGAACATTTGCCATCAGTCGTGAAACTACTATTCAGTGGTTTGCTTGACGATCCTTAAATGTTACCTCATATTAGTGTATTCATTTGACTAGTCAAATCAAGCATATCAATGTGATACCTTTCACAGTATACAGAATTAAATGTTATTCATCATTAAATGCTTTAGAAATCCATTAGATTCTAATTATCCTTTAATTGTACTCAGTAGCAGGTAAAGTGTGTGGTTTTCATTCTTCCATTGCAAGAACTACATTAAAATCTTGCTGAAAAGGCAGTCTCTTTGCATTTAACTTGTGTTTCAATAAAAATGGTGACTAGATATAACAAATAATTGCCTAATGGGAGAGTTTTTTTGACTAACAGGATTAAGAGGCTGAATTTAGCAAGTTGTACATATGCAACATAATGAGAAATTATACATAGTCTTTCCTATCTATTTTAATTGGTTCAAGCACTCACTAAAGACTTATTTTTCAATTTGGGAGAAGTAATTCTGCTCTCATTACTAGCATAATACTCACCCAATAAAAATCACCCCAAGTCTCTTTTATTGCTTCCCCAAGTGTTGGAGACAGGAAAGTATCCCTGTAGAATTCCAACCTTTCAAAATTAATATTGCCTCTGAAAATGACTTAAGTTGACCAAAATCATCTCTGTCTCCATAGATTTGCATTTCCATCCACAAATGCTTTCAAGACACAGATCTGACAAATAGCATGTTATCTTTTAAATCATGAGGTTTATTTTATCTGTGTAAGAACTAGCAGGAACATACAGACTGAAGCATTCTTAATCAGAAATTATTCCACAAAAGTTATTCCGGATACCACTCTTTGATTGCAATGATCAGATAGTTTAAAACTGTGGAGGTAATTTTTAACACTGTCAGAATGGCTTCTCTTTACTCTGAAATTTCAAAAGAGACACACATAATGTTTAGTTGAAAATAAAAACCAAAGAATCCAATCTACTAAATAAACTTGGCGGAAAAAAAAGGAGAAAGTCTTACTTGTACATGACAATTTCTAATAGAGGAAACTTTAAACAAGAGAGTGTAATCATTATACCTGAATTTTAAAAAAACATGCACTCTGGGAGCAACGAGAATATTTTATTTCAATTCTTATAAAACAACTCAGCACTTATTCAATTCATATATACTCATCTCAGTACTGTAAGAAGAATTGGATTGTACATTCATAAATAAATTTTGCCAAACATTTTAAGCCCAATTCATTCCAGAAGCAACCATATCTCCTCCTGAATCACCAGAACAGCTGAGGAGGTTATTGAATTTATTTAACCTGAACACATTTTCATTTTAGCTATTTTAATAACAATTATTCATTTAAATTATAAAGATACCATTTTAATAAAAAAAAAAAGTCCAATATATTTTCCCTTCCCTCCAGGGTCATTATAATAAAATTTCCCAATTAATTTAGACTTGCATCTTGACTGAGCCATTCAGACTACTCTGGTTTTGAATGTCAAAGCTTTCTGGGTCAAACCAGAATATAGTTCACGATTCCAAGCTTTTTTATTAGAAATCATGCTGTGAGGGGGTGGAAAGACTGTCTTAGCTATATGAAAATGTAGGGCAACACTGTGCAAAGGTTCTCATAAGGAATCCTAGAAACAGAGAGTAAAGAAGAAAAAGGTTCTATATCTATCTACATACACATATACACATACATGCACACACACATTCACACACATGCTCACACACACACACACACACACACACGTATATGTAAAGGTTTTTCCATCTCCTCAAACTTTATCAGTACAACGCTGATCCCATTATCTAGCGTGCTCTCATTTTCTCTCTCTCTCTCATTCATTAGATACTATGGAAAATACAAAATAATAAAAAGCTAACATAAAACTTCCCATTTACATTCAAAACACAGACATGAGGTTTAGTTTTTTTGCATAGACCATCAAATATTTGTGCAATAAAAATTTTCAAAATATGGTGTTTTTGACCAACAACTTGTACTGAATCAAGTAACTACTTAGTCAAATTGCAGTCTAGCAATTTGTGTCAGGTATTCTGACACGAACCAAAGCAATTTTTAGCACCAACATTTAAAAGCAAAGAAGTTAATTTCCTTTCTAGATGAAAATTTCTGATTTTTATGATGTTGTAGTCTTGGAGGATAAAATAATTATTTACTGAGATTGATATCTTAAAATATTTTTGATTCACTAGGCATTCTTACTATCATATACTGAATAGGAGCACCAGTAGGAAAAAGTAGCCACGGAGAAAATACTATAACATACAAAGCAATAACAATTAAATTTCTAAGAAACCATAGTGAATAGAAAAGTATCTTCAAAGTACTAAGACAAGAAGATATCTACAGTTTAATGCTTAGCTCCCCTATTTTCCACTCTCTCTTAACCACATATAACCTCACTAAGGGAACTTCTGAAGCAGGTGCTTTGGGAAGAAGAAATTATTCCATAAGGAAAGCAAGAGATTTAAAAAAGGGGGGGGGGCAGGATAGTAACCACAGAAATTTCTCTTTCAAAATGTCTTGTGACTTGTATTCTACAAAATGACTTTGTCTTTTCCCCTTATTTGCCATTACTTAGAATGTTACGAAGACCTGGAGGACTGAAGCAGCACTTACTAAACTGCATATGTATGCTAAAATAAAGTTTGCCTGCCCGACTGTATAACCCTCATCACTTTGATGGCTTACTTACAGCAGTAGCTATATTCTTACTAAATCCACATTCCTGCCATTTTTATCCCCAATTACCTCTTCTTTATGTCAGCATCCTCCTCTATGCATTTGTCTTATTTGCCTGATCACATCTAAGGACAAGCTCACCTACCTCTTGAGTTCATTTCTTTCCTCTTTTACAAATTTCTTGCAACACAATTCACTTTGATTCCTGGTACTAAACAGTTTTCACCTCTTAAAACAATATTTTATTCTCTGACTCTTTTTATTACTTTCTTACTTTTATTCTTTTTGCAGCCAAATTCCTCAAATGGTTTATGCTCCTTTTTCTAATTTTCTACACACACATTCAGACCTTTAACCCCTGTACAGTGTCTTCCACTCCTACCCATTAAGGCAGAACTGTTCAAGGTCATCACCCAAGCCTGTTCACCAAATCTAATAACACCTTCAATGGCACATCCTACTTTTCTTCTGTTCTCTATGTCATTCAGTTGGTGACCCTTCTGTATCATAAAAAAAAAACACTTTTATTACATTTTTTTCTCAGTGGTTTCTCATCCTAGTGCTCTATCCTCTGTGTTTTCAGGCTATCAACAATCTATTTATGGCAGGGATTTTATGGAAGTGTCTTTACCTGGAGCAAAGCAGAGTTAGATAATCCTTAAATTCCCGCACAACTGCTGAGTCCTCTAATTCTCAATATTTGTGTTCATTTGTGTTCGTCTATGAGATTAGGAAATACTTGATAATAACATGTACTTCACAGGCTTATTGTCTGCATTCAGAGAGAGAATGTACAAAGTGCCTGGCACGTATTAAGCACTCAATAAATGCTAGGTGTGACTGTTACTGGTATTATCCATCTAATACACAGTAGGATATACACTAGTTCCTTCTTTTGTTGTCTATCACTTCTACCATGACAAAATATCATGTGGCCACTTCTTAACATAGCAGTTATCTCCATCTATGCACGATTATCCAATAGACCAGCTGTGGGGAACCCTCGGGTTTAAGGCCACACGTGGCCTTTTAAGTCCTTATGTGCAGCCTTTTGACTGAATCCAAATTTTACAGAACAAACCCTTTTATTTTTTTTGTCTGTCTTTTATATTTTTATTTTATTTTTTAAATGAATGCATTTAATATACCAAAGAATAAAATAAGTTTCAAAAAAATAATCTCCAGCACAATTAGAACATTAGTAAGCCATAATAGTAAATTGATGGCTGCTATGCTAATGATTTAGTTCTATCTTCCCCCATCTGACTGGCGCCATTAATGCATGAGGCTGGTTGGCAAGAGTTAGCTTTTGACAACTGTGCGCCATGTTCCTGTTTGACGTGGAATAGTTGCACAGCTCGACAGTATTTTTTAATTCTGTCTCCTTAACAGCCCATCATGTCAAAGAAGACCAAAAGAATACTGAAGGAAAAAAACAGACTTATAATGAGGATTGGGAATTGTAACATTATCTTGTTTCTGCTAAAGGTAAGATGGTTTGCTTGCTTTGTGATACTGCAGTATCAACATTAAAGAAAGTCAGTGCTCATCAGCATTATAACACTCATAAGGACCACAGATATTTTAATTAGAGGGAGAGGTGTGAAAGGTTGTATTGCAGAAATTAAAAGATGAAAGGCAAAAGCAAAGACAATTCTTTCAAGCAGCAGTAAGATCTGGAAATGATGCCACTGAAGCAACTTATGAAGCAGCTTATATACTCGGGAAAAAAGGGAAGCCATTCAGTGATGCAGAAATTGTGAAAGAATGCATTTTCAAAGTTGCAGGATGCTTAGACCTCGATAACGTGTCAAACTACAAACAACTGCCTCTTCCAAGGAGAACCATAACTGATTAGCAGCATTAATTAGCTTTTAATTTAAAAGACCAACTTCATACAAAAGGAAAATATATATTATTCAATCACCTTGGATGAATCAACTGATACTACTGACTCAGTGCAGGTTTTATACTTCATTCGGGTCATGACAGAAGATTTTCTTTGCTATGAAGAGTTACTTGCTCTAGGCATTCTTACAAACAGAACACAGGCAATAGCTATCTTCAACAAGTTTCAAGATAAATGTCCTGAAGTTGGACTGAATTTGGCAAATTTAGTGAGTGTATGTACAGATGGTGCACCTTCCATGACACAAAAACATGAAGGGTTTATTGCACAGATAAAAAAATAGTATTAGCAGATCCAGATGTTCTTGTTTTTTTCTTTGTATCTTGCATGGCAAAATCTTTGTGCCAAAACTACAATTTTAAGTGACACTTTGCAACAAGTTGTAAGTACTGTTAACTATATTTGCACAAATGCAACACGGCATCATGTAACATGCTTAAGTTGAAGGATGAGGTATTCAGTGTGGATTTGCTGTGTCATTCTAAAGTGCTTTGGCTATCACAGGGACAGGTGTTAGCTAAAATTTTATCTCTGGGAGAACATCGTTAAATTTTATAAAGAATAGATTCATCGATGTTAATTATTGAAAGAAGATTACTATAGGAATGCAGCATTCTATAGAAAAACATCAAAATGACTTGAATATTTCTTTGCAAGGTAAAACTAAGTCTGTATCTGGTATGTAGCAAAAAAAATCCAAGCATTCTGAAAAAAGCTATCTTTTTTCAAAACACTTCTTCAAAAGCAAATTTCAGATGAACATTTTCCCCAATTAGCAAAGGTCATTGAGGAGTAGGATGATATATCTGAATCGTTTGAAGAATATGCAGCTGTTATAGAGCTACTAATTGGAGAATACAATGAAAGGTTCACTGACTTTGAGAATTGTGACATCATCACGAGGCTCAAATCAGCATTTCGGCCTCACCTAGTTGCTAACACCAAGGCACCCAAAGAACTACAGAGGGAATTTGTTGAGCTCTCAGTAGATGACATTTTAAACTCATTGTTTGTTGCTAAGGAAGATCCAACTGAAATATGGAAAAACTCAATAGAGTATCCAAGCCTTTGGCAACGTGCCCCAAAAATGCTTTCTTGTTTTTCAACCACTTATTGTTGAGAATCTACATTCTCCTACCTAACCCAATCAAGATGCCCTTAGGGTCACAAACCACTGCTACCCATCTAGAGGATCAACTGAAACTGCAGACCCCCACACTGCAACCAAATGTTCAAATGCTTTCCAATAAAAAGCAGACACAGCAAAGTCACTAAAAGATTAACTTTACAGTTAACAAATAGTTTTCATTTTTTGAAATTATTAAGTACAGTGTAGTTAGATTTTTACAAAATAATGTACATCTTTAAGCATATCTAATTGAAGTCTCTTGAATGTGGCCTTATTTGATTACAGCTAAATTAATGTGGCCTTCCAACACGAAAAGTTTCCCCTCCCTGCAATAGACTTAATGAATTGTTCCATCTTCCAGGGTTATAATGATATAACGTAAAAACCTTTCTGAATGAATAAAGCACCACACCAAAGTAAAATATCTATAGGTAATAATTCATAATAATGGTATTTAATCTTGATAGGGCAGGTATTAATTCCCATTTATTTTGTATTTTATTCATATCATATTTATATTATGGCATTAATTGAATATGATTACATGTATTCTATAGCTCCAGACACATTGAGCTTATTAATAATAGCAATATTCTGATTGCCTCTGAGTGACTAAATGGACCAGATACGGATCCACTTAACAACAGCGAGGTCTTAAGCACACTTTTCCCCATTTCTTGATTAATACTTTGTACAAGTCTCGAAGATTCAAACTCCTTTTACAGTCAAGATAAATTACATCTGATGCTTCTTCCTGATTTACTATCACATTATTCTGTCAGTAGAAAGATACCTGCTACCACGGTGACAGAATTTGTTCTTCATAAAGCCCTATGTGATTCCCGCGATATCATTCCAGTCTAGGTATTTGAAAATGGGATTTTAGTTCTTTTTTTTTTCCAGATTGTGTTAGACTTGTAATTTCAAGGGTGCTGCCTGTTTACCTTGTTAAGAATTGGCATTATATTAACCCCAAGAGCTCTCAAAGAAGCTGAAGACTAAAATTATACCAGACACTTTCAGATTTTAGCAGCTTAATTTACACAATCTTTGTGCATTCTTCCTTTATTTACATTTTTTCTTTTGCCTTCACATATGCCGATCAGAGTTTTCAGTTAACAATTGACTTTTTCTGTAAATATACAAAGAAGGTACGAAATTTTCATTTTTAAGTAAGCATAATCATACTTTTCTTTACACAAAGGACAGCATTTCTTTTACTTTTTGTAATGGCTAATGGGGTTACAGAAGGTCTCCCATACATTGCATGTCTTTCCTCATGTGGATTTTCAACATTTTACCCATAAAATAATATTAGTATTTTTTTATATCTTGACACACTAAATACTTTTTATAATAATTCCACCTCAGCCATGGTTTATTAAGCAGGTTGTGGTTTTCCCATAGCAATCAGTTTTGGCAAATATTCTTTCACTACATTCACCTGAATTTTAATAACAGAAGATGATGAAATATTTAATAACAAAGTTTTTAATAGAAAATACCAGAAAATGATCTATCAAATGAATCCCTAAGGTGTTAATCCCTACCCTGGCATTATTTTCTCCATAGTTACTTATATGTGATTTATATTTAATATTGACATTTATTTTATTTCTGCCTCTTCTATAGATGAATTTGAGGTGACTCACTAAAGTACCTGTATTAGCAAGAAGAATTAAAAACATTTAAAAATGAGATAGAGGGCAAATAAAATTGGGCAAGAGTCATAGAGCCAGGATGACCTTAGAACAAAATGTCTGCTCTGACGTAAGCCTCAGAGTTAAGCATGAGTTTCTAGTAGCAAATACAGAGGAGACCAATCAATTACAAAATATAAAAGCACATATTGATTCTTCAGGACAATGCTAACATTGTTAAACTGACCTTGGAGGAGAATTTCCGTTGTGTAATGACAATGCCAAGGCTTGGCTTCTAATAATTCTTCAAAGATTTGAAATAAATAAACGAATGAATAAGGGGTTATTAATTATTATATTATTTATATACTGCTTATAACAAATGCAGCAATGAGTTTTAAAGAGTGATTTCCTATGTAAGACTTCAACATAGGCTGATACCGTCACCCCAAACTATGGTCTAAGGGCAATGGCATACTGAGTTCAGAAGGATTCATTCTTGGTATTGGCTCTCTAAAGGACAGATGTTAGAACTGCTGAGGGAGCAAGGCACATCTTTCAGGTATACTTGCATACCTCCTAAGGCAGTGAGTTTAAGATTCCTGCTCACCTTCAGTCCAGTATTGGCCATGCATTAAACAGCCAGGTAACAGTGGGAAAACTGGCTCTCTCTTTAAAAAGTATCAAAGAATCTAACACAAACCCACATAGACAGAAAGATTAATTTATGCAAAAGATAGTGTGTTCATTTACTCAGGATGCCATAACAAAACACCACAGACAAGATGGCTTAAAAAACAGACATTTGTATCTTATAGTTCTGGAGGCCAGAAAGTTCAAGGTCAAGGACTGACAGATTTGATTTCCGGTGAGGATTCTCTTTCTGGTTTGCAGACAAACTGTTCTTACTGTGTCCTCACATAATGGAGACAGAGGACAAGCTCTGGTCTCTCTTCCTCTTTCTGTAAGGACACCAATCTGTCCTCATAACCTCATCTGAACTTAATTACCTCCCAAAGGTCCTGTCTCCAAATACCACCCCATTGATGGTGGGGTTCCAACATACAAAATTGGGGTGGAGGGAAACAAACATTCAGTCCATAATACACGGCTAGTTTGTTCCTTTCTCCACGGAGTTTGAAAAAAGTCATTATACAACATTTACTATATTTAACTATCATGGGTTGGATATTTGTTCCACTTATTTCAACTCCCAAGTTATCAATACTAATTTTACTTTCATGATAATGACAAAGAGGATACACCTTCAATAGGTATACAATATTGAAACACTTAAATTTTATTGTTAAAAATATTGAACTGGGTGCAGTAGCTTATGCCCATAGTGCCAGTAACTTGAGCCCAGGAGTTCAAGGCTAGCCTGTGTGACATAGAAAGAGCCATTTAAAAAAATGCTGAAATGTTATTATTCCTGCTTACTTTCCACGCTGATAGAAACCATTGTGTGATCCCCTACAATCCAGAACTATGATAAATACTTGACCCAGCATTCAGGTAGTCCAAAATTCTCATATAGAATACTTAATAAATGATAGCTATTTTTATTATCTTCATTTATAATGAAGGATTATACTAAACATATTTCACAACCAATAAGGAATCAAATAATCTGACCTTGGCTTACAGGTTGTTAAATAATATAAACTCTCCCCTTTAAATGTCAATCATCATCATCATCATCATCATCATTAATTATTTTTAAGTCCTTATTTTGTATCAGATCTTATCCTAGGCTCTTCATATTTGATTATCTAATCTAGTATTTACAAAAATATATCTGAGGTAGATTTTTTTGCCTATTTTACAGATAGAGAAACTGAAATGGATATTAACTATTTGCTGATATGTGACAGAGCTTGGGTTAGAACTTAAAGCTTCCTGATTTAAGAGATAGGACTTTTTAGCAGTTTTCTTGAGTAAATCCCAAATAAGAGTCCAACGATAAAAGAGACAATCTACTCCTCTCCTCTATTTTCACCTTATTGAAAAACACCGAGTCTAATTATCTTAGGGTTTGAGACTAAAGGAAACTGACCTGCCCTTCCTCTAATATTCTGAAAAACTTAACAAAATTTTAAAAAGTGCACAACTTCACAAATGAACTAAACAACTAAATGGGATTGCTCGGTAGGCAATTTTATCCCATGTAGACACATATGTGAGAGGGATAGGTGCAGAAAGCCTTTACTGGCAGATTTTGGAGAACATAGCAGTGTTACATAGGGCACTTCCAGAAAATAGTCCCATGCTATCAACAAATGGTAGAGGTTACTGTTAAACTTGCATTATTTCTGGGTATAACCAAGTGATTCAGGTACCAGGGCTATAAATCTGGCCCTTGTCAAGAACAATAAATTTACCTGCAAATATTTCAACAGGGAAAAATTTGAGCTTATGGTGCTAGGATGCTAAATGTAAAATCTCTATCTTAGAACACGACAAATTGAGAATCACCACTGAAAATGCTTGTCCTGGAGAAAGTCATAAATTTTAGAAAAATTCCATAAGTTAAAATGTAGACCCAGTAATAGTATTTTGTGGCTCTCACATATTTTTTGATAGCAGCTTTTAACCCAAATATCAAAGCTTTTATGACCGTTACAAATCTCTGACTTTCTATTTGTCTGGTTAAGGCTTTAATCTTGTCAACTTCCTATCTTTCATCCACAGAAAAAAATTTTACTTTTGAGTACTTTTGAGTTATGGATGTATTGAAACCAGATGTTGACACAAAGAAGAACGTTCTAGTAGCCTCTCTTTGAGTTCAGAACAACTCATTCATTCATTCATCATACAGCAATATTTATTGAGCCTCTAAAGATTCAATTATTCTTTGCAGAGGCCTCATAAATAAAAACACTTCAGTATATAACTTGCTTCTCTTCTTTATACTTTTTGTTCATTTCTTCCTGTTTTCATTTTGTCCAAAGGGATTCATTCCTAATTTAGAAATTAGGCAAATCTTAGCTTTCTATGACACAACTTCTCTATCTCCCATTATTATAAAAAATTCTAAAATACAAGTAACTTGATCTAATAATCTTTATTTCCAAAGAAGGAAGATGCTATTGATAAAATAGTTTACCAAATTTCCAAAAATCAGAAAGAAAAAGTAAACTGCTTAGCTCAAATACAAACCAGATATCCATCTTTTGTTAATGCGTTTATTAATATCCTGATTATTCATAAAATCTCTCTAGAATTATACTGAAAAAATACCCTAGAAATCATAGTTGCTTCTGTGTATGGTCAATGAGGAACTAGGGTTCAAGAGTGGGAGGAAAACATGTTTGTGTTATTTGAGTATTTTATCTTGTTCTTCATTTACTATTCTAACATTTCAAGAGAGAATTAATTTATTATTTAATTCTATTTTCCACATAAATTCACTGAAATATTCCTCCCAAATCTTCAACAACCTAATCAGTCTTTTGCATAATCCAATGCAAATTATACAAATTCTAAGTCTGTAGTCAGGATAAGATAATTAATAGCAACCGTAACACATACAAAAGATCCCTTAAAATGTCATTTATAACCAAAGGTAATCGTACATTTAAAACTTTCAAGTATTAATGTTGTTTAGAAAATTTGATATTATTCTTTTTTTGAAAAGTATATCCTAATCTTATATTTGTGATAAAGATATTGAACACATTATATAGAAAAGTCTCCTGCTTAAAAACAAAGTTCACATGTCCATACAAATATTTGAAAAGTAATATATACTTCTCAGATTTGTCTTAAATGTTTAAACTTTACAAGGCAAGTGATTAATTTAAGGATAAGAAAAAGGAACAGGCCGGGCGCGGTGGCTCACGCCTGTAATCCTAGCACTCTGGGAGGCCAAGGCGGGAGGATCGCTCGAGGTCAGGAGTTCGAGACCAGCCTGAGGAAGAGCGAGACCCCATCTCTACTAAAAATAGAAAGAAATTATCTGGCCAACTAAAATATATATATATATATATATATATATATTAGCCAGGCATGGTGGCGCGTGCCTGTAATCCCAGCTACTCAGGAGGCTGAGGCAGTAGGATCGCTAAAGCCCAGGAGTTTGAGGTTGCTGTGAGCGAGGCTGATGCCACGGCACTCTAGCCTGGGCAACACAGTGAGACTCTGTCTCAAAAAAAAAAAAAAAAAAAGAAAAGAAAAAAAAAGAAAAAGGAACAAATTTTCCTTTTTAGATATTCAAGCAATATGACTTACATGTTAAAATTCTTAATATAGAAATGCATTTGAAATACCATATTTTCATAGCATATATAAATTGTTAATAAAGTTATCTTGAAACACATTGCTTATGATTTGATCATTTTAGCTGTGGGCCTCTAATCTAAGGCATGTATCTAGCATTCAGCTGACACACTAGTAAGGATTCCTCGGTTTATAAAGAAGCAACTGATGGACACAGTTTTACAAGTATCAAACACAAGGTGATGTCCAGTACCATGATTTTTGACTCAGATAACACAAGAGGGTTTGAGTTTACAGTTTTTTGTTTTTGTTTGTTTGTTTGCTTGCTTTTTCAGGCTGTAATCACCATATCACACATGACAAAATATACAGAATATGAGCACATAAATACTTCTCATGAAGAGAAAAATAAAAGCCCCTCTCTCATAAACATTTTTCCCACCAGCAATGGATTTTATATTAAAGTCATAATACTTTCTCTACTCACTTTTCACATTGCACGTAAGGTAGCAAACAGAGACCGACTTTTCACTCATAATAGATGCTATATAGGATTAGTTTTACTCTAACTGGAACGATGTGGTATTTTTCCCCTTTTTCCCCCAGGGTGATTTTTAAAATCTCTGGGCCCTGGTTGTTCCGCCGCCATAATTGGGAAGACATGGGTACTGGCAGGGGTAGGGGGCAAGGACCCTAGATGCCTGCTGTGCTCAGGACAGTTTCTTACTGTGTGGTTCACCTTGGTGCAGCTGTATTCATTCTTAAAATATCGAGACGATCCGTTATAGGTAGATAAATAACAGCTTCTCTGAGTCTCCTAAATGCAAGTCTCTACCAGGTGACCCTGGCCCGCCAGCATGTGACAATCAAGCTACCTAATGTCATTATCTGGCCACACTGAAGTCTACTGTATCCAGACCTAGCAATTAGACTACTGCCAATTCTGATGAGGACGGAATGGTAAATAGTTTGAATATCCACCCATTGAACAATGAAGAATAAATATTGACATGTCCGGTTCCTGTAACGACTTTCAAATGTCCTGCCAGACAGACATTCAGAGACCAGACCTTCTACTAGGTTCTCTGTGATACATTTTTATTATTGCAGCCACACCATAACAAACATAATTTCCAAATAACATCACACATACAAATGTAGCTTGGTGCATTTGCATAAATACAGGACCTCATTCTTCTCTTCACGTCAATAGTAATGTGTCCTGACATGCAAATTCTACTTCAATTGGTGTTATATTCTGCTTTCTCTTATAATGTACTATGTAATTACTTATAACATTAATTTTATTCCAATATCTTTTGCCATTCTACTTTTTCTTTTTCTATATCCTTTAAAAGATTTTGACCTTTTCCTTTTTAATTCAAAATAACTCATTAAAAGTAGATAAAAAAAATCTGACTACATTTTCATATTCAAGGGTACTCAGGCCTGATTATGTTTATATTGAAATTTATATAAACTCATCATAAATTACTTTATATTTATATTTATATCTTATGTAGAACACTATAACATTTTTCCTTAATTATTTTTGCATATAGATTATATTATTTAGGTATTTCATTTCAAGTGAGTAAATGGGCCATTAAAATTGTTTTTAAGAAAGGGGGTCAATGAGTCTAACAGGGTTAAGAACTATTAGGGTAAGCTAATGTATTATGTTAGGTTCTGTGCTAGAAAACATGGAAAAAGCAAATTTGGAGTAGCCATGACCTCAGCCTTCAAGGAGCTCTTATTCTAGCAGTGAAGACAGACACATGCTTGAAACAATTATAAAGCTAGGTGGCAGTATGACAGGAATGGAAGAGACCAGTAGGAAAGGTACCTTCCAAAGAAAAGGCACCAAAGTCATCACGGAAGAATCAGAAAAGGTAAGTGAGCAGACAAGAGACCAGTCTTTATTTTAAACCCCCTCTCCATCAAGAGATTTTCAGAAGCTATTAAACTTGAGTGTCTACACATTCAGTATTGCTACTACGAGGAATAACTCCTGAGCTTGTAAGTCAGGCATTTGGCTCAGGAGAGTGAGACAAAGGATATTCTGAGCTGTTCATTCCTTCTTGGTTCTCAAAGGGAGAAAATAAGACTTCAAGGGAGTTAGCAATGAACGTTATTCACTTGTCGAGAGTATTCTCTGTACTATTACCGTCTTCTTCTTAGTAAATATGTCTGGTTAGAATTATAGGATCTTTGGTGTGCATAAAAACATTGTTCCTGATAGAGCTTACTTTGCAGCTTATGGCAAGTTCCTACTCCCAAGCTATTTATTTTCTAATTAGGAAACTTACATGAATACAGTAAACAGAATAAAAAAAAATTCACTTCTGATGGAATGGCTTATTAAATTTATGAGGTATATGGAAGGAAATTCTTACATAATAGATTTCACCATATAAAACACTAAATCTTTTGTATTGCAACTAAAACTATAAACAAAACTGAAAATGGCAGATAGCCAGTCTACCGGCCTCTGCTCTATGCCAACTGATCTATCAAAGGTAAGGAGGAAGGGAAGGGATGAGTAGGTGGAGCATGGAGGATTTTTCGGGGCAGTGAAAGTATTTTGTATGATACTATAATGGTGGATATATGACAGTATGCATTTGATTAAACTCAAATAACCTTAATATAAACTATGGAATTTAGTTAATAATAATATTTTGATTATTGGTCCATCAATTATAACAAATGTACCACATCAATGCAAGATGGTAAAAAGAAGGGAATCTGAGGGTGTGAGGAGAGGCAGTCCAAAGGAATTCTATATACTTTCTGCTGTAAACTTAAAACTGCTCTAAAAAAATAAAGTCTATTAAAAAAATGAAACTGACAAACTGAGGAAAATTTTTGCAACAAATTGATAATAGAAGAGTAATATCCTCAAAAATAGAGAGCAAATAAATCAATGATTAAAATTTCAAACACACTAAGGACATAAACAGATAAATAAATCAATAATAAACACAGGTAAAATATTGATATCATGAATGATCAAAGTAACAGACATTTATCTAATTATTTTATCAAAGTATGATCAATTATATTATTTTAAAAAGGCTTAAGCAAGTATAAAAACACTCAGTATAGTAAAGGGTGAAGGTTAATGACCATTTTCAAATCTGTAAGGAAAACATAAATTGAGTTTTAAAAAGCTGAGGAAGGGCCAGGCACAGTGGCTCACGCCTGTAATCCTAGCACTCTGGGAGGCCGAGGTGGGTGGATGGTTTGAGCTCAGGAGTTCAAGACCATCCTGAACAAGAGCGAGACCTCGACTCTACTAAAAATAGAAAGAAATGATCTGGCCAACTAAAATATATATATATATATATATATATATATATATATATAAAAAATGAGTCAGGCTTGGTGGCGCATGTCTGTAGTCCCAGCTACTCAGGAGGCTGAGGCAGTAGGATTGCTTGAGCCCAGGAGTTTGAGGTTGCTGTGAGCTTGATGCCACAGCACTCTAGCCTGGGCAACAGAGTGAGACTCTGTCTCAAAAAAAAAAAAAAAAAAAGCTGAGGAAGCAATTTGGTGATATAAATCAAGAACATTTTATCTACTCTTCTCTACAGCCATTTTTTCATTCATTCATCCGAAAACTGTTCTTAAATACCCAAGTAGTTTACAGGACTCGCAGTGTAGCAGTGAGTGTGGCGAGCATTGTCCCCTGAGGCCATGAAACCTAAAATCTAGTGGAGAAGACAGACATCGGAAAAAATCCAAAAATTAATTTTTCTTGTTAGGATTGCTCTGAAAAAGGAGTAGAGAAAGGTTTGACTTTGCCTGGGCTGTCAAAGAAGGGGCAATCAAGTTCAAGGTGAGACTGGAAAGAGAAGCAGGACCTGACTAGATGCAGGGAGGGCCACTCATTCCAGGAGAAGTAAGAGCATAATTGAAACCCTGCAGCGTAGAAGAGCAGGGTGAGCTCAGGGGAATGAAAAAGGACGGTGCCACCAAAGGGGAGAGAGCTACAGGGAGGAGTTGGCCACTGTGAAAGGCTCAGGGACTGAGGCCAAACAGGGCACTTGGGGACATGATGGCTCATGGTAAGTGTGTCCGACAGCCTTGAGAGGAGAAATTGGTACGTGTAGTGAGCCTTGGGGCAGGTGAGCAATGCTGTAAGGGCACCATAATGGGCACAGAAACATGAAATGTATTTTCCGGTCTGCACAGCACTGTTTACAGTGTTCCCCAGTTGAAACCCTCTGGGCACTCACGTGCCTGTGACAGAAGAGAAAGTAGGTGATCCTGCCCCACAAAGGGACAGGCCATAGCCCCATGGAGAATTTACCTAAGACACTGGGATGAGAGCGTGTGAGAGGAAACTATGGAGCCTGGTGTTCAGCAGGAGCAGAACTGTTCAGATTTTGGGGGGACAAAAAAGGACATTGAGGACTACATGGGAGTAATTTTGGAAGGCTGGGCTCTGAGTTGTAGACACCACCGACTAGGAACTTGGCATGTGTGCGCTGATGGGGATGATGCCAGCCATGGGCCATTTGTAAAATGTTATTGCAGGGGAGGGTTTCTAGGTAGGGGGGGCCTAGAATTCTCTAGAAATGGCATAAGAGCGGGGAATAGATGTCCCAGGCCCGTCCTGCTGGAGGACATTTATTCTCTATCCTGTGCTGAAATCTGCATCTTGGTTCTTTAAATGATTTAATGGAAAAACTTTACTGTAGAAAATGCTTGACACTTGTAACGAACAAACTAAGATTTAATTGGGTCAAGGGCTTCTAAAATGGGAAAGGAGGGTGGTGGAATGTTTATGTGCTGCCAACTGTTCTATTTTAGGCTTGGCTGTTATATTTTCCTCTAATATATTATTTTAAAAATAAAATATTTTGAGCTACGTTGCTTATTCTTGTCCTGATGGCCCTGAATCCGACATCTACCAGCTACAAGCAATGCCTGATTCACAAACGGTATATTTTGCTCTGTCGTGTAGGGATTTGTAGATAAGCCCAAGTCTAAATCACCATTTATTATATTCTCCACCTACACTTTACCACCACATGAGAAAAGGATTTGGAAGTCCCAACTCCAAGGTCGTAGACAACTTAGTTGTAAGTTGAGGTCTGTCTGTAGCTGAATGCTTTACTCAGACAGCCAAAAAAAAAAAGGAAAAGGCAGAATGAAAGCAAAAAGGAAAGGTATGAATAAAAATAAGTCAGTAGTATAGAAAAACTATATTTTTAAGAGCAGATATTAAAAAACTTATAGCAATAAAGTTTCAAAATAGAACAATCAACAAGATATAATCCATCATCACGTACGCTTGTCATTTATTAATAAAAAAATAGAGCTGCATGCCTGTCACAAAAGTCTAGCACGGGGCAGGGAACCTGTGGCCTTGGAGCCACATGTGGCCTTCTGGATCCTTGAATGCAGCCTTTTGACTGAATCCAAATTTTACAGAACAAATCCTTTTAATAAAGGATTTAATAAAGACTCAAGTGTCTTTTCTTTAGGAGCTTTCTCTCAAATCATCTGCAGGAAGAGTGGTCCATACATTTCTGAGTACAGCTCAGTTTGCAATATAAGCAAGTCCTGGACGGATCTTTCTGTTCAATGTCAGAAATGAAAGTTTGGATATTTTCTTATCACGGTTGCCCAATACGCTTGGCTGAAATTGAGTGTTATTCTTTTCCTCTAAGCATGTGTGTGTGCATGTGTGTGTGTGTATGCACTTTTTATACTTACTTTCATCAATGTATTTTCTTTGTAATTAGAAAGAAATTAGAATTCTAGGAGTTTAATGACCAAGGAAAATGCAGTGTTTATTTGTTAGCCAAGTTCAATGTCAAATGGCGCAGAGGAATTAACTCCACCCTTCCCTCTTTGATTGTCTCTAATGCAGTCCTGGGCCACCTGCATTCTCCACAGAGGAATGCCAAGATGGATTTAAGACAATTACTCCTTTCAAGCAAAGTCACCCTCTAGACCACCCTGAACTGAAATTGCAAAGTACATCTTAGATTTTTCAAACCCACTCCCCATTGTGTTGCTTAAGGGACACAGCTGAGTTCTCCCAATCCATTGTGTTAATGCTTCTGCTTTGCATTCAGACTGAGGACACTGGAGATACCAAGGTATGACAATTCATTATTCCTTTAAACCATAGCCCTGAAAGTAACATTTTCCACAAAGTATTCAGACATCACCTTAAGAAATTATTGAAAAGGCAAAACACTGAGGGTTTTAAGGTTAACAGTACAATCTAAATAGGACTCGGTATTGAATGTAGGAGCTGTTGCTTGAAAGGAACTGATGGCTCAGAAATATGATCTGCATGCGGCCCAAGTGACAACTTAAACAAAGAAAGCTGTTATGCTTAATTTGAATGGATTCCATGAACATGTTGCGGTATTATGAGCTTGTTTATAGTAATAACACTAATGCCCTATCTCTGTGCAGTTACCTAGACTACATTGTCTGACACCACCATTTTGTATTAACCTCCATCTGCTGGGCTGTGTCTGTCATTCCTTTCACTGTAACATAATGTGACAGAAGCTTCATTTACCTAAACTTATCTTGGCAACTTGTACTTCATTAAAGAGAATCCTGCGAGCATCAGTTAAAGCTTTCTTATCTGGCCATGCATAGCCAAGCTTCATAAATCATTCTTTCACTTACCATTTTGCAGCATCTCAAAAGGTAACGTTATTGAATTCAGATCACTGGAAAAGAGCGGCACTAAAATGTTTATTGACCGGCTTTTAGACACTGAGCTCTGCTTTAAATGTAGACAGTAATATTAATATGAACCAAAGCTTTTGGATTTAAAACTCAAGTCACTAATATTGCTGATAGAGTGTTATAAATACTTTCGATAGCAGCCACGTTAGCAAGTTGGTAGCAACCTAGTGAACACAAGAACATTTTTGGCTCTTGGTTCCTCATTTCCTGCTGCCTAAACTTTTTTAATGCATTTATGTTAATTTAAGGAGATGCATTATCATTTACCTATCACCGCCCACTCTAAACACTATATTGGGTAGGTAATAAAAATCACAGTTTTTTTTTAGATCCCACATATAAATGAGATCATGCAGCATTTGTCCTCCTCTGCCTGGCTCATTTCACTTTACATAGTGTCCTCTAGGTTCATCCATATTGTCACAAATGACAGGACTCATTCTTTTTATGGCTTAATAGTATTTCCTTTCGTATATAGACCATAGTTTTAAATCCGTTTATCCATTGACGGACACTTAGGATGATTCTATATCTCAGCTATTGTGAATACTGCTGCAATAAACATGGAGGTGCAGATATCTGTTTAGCATATTGATTTTGTTTCCTTTGGCTATATGAGGGTTTTCCAGAAAATATCCAGCAATTGTTAATATAACGAGAACAGTTACATGGCTGGATACTTTCCGGACAGCCCCTGTAGACCTGATAGTTGGGTAGTTGGATCATGTGATACTAATATTTTTAATTTTTGAGGAACTTCCATATTGCTGTCCATAACTGTTTTACTAATTTACATTCCCACCAACAGCATCTAAGAGTTCCCCTTTCTCCACATCTTCATCAGCATTTGTTAATTTTGGTTTTTTGATAGTAGCCATTCTAACTGGGGTGAGGTGGTATCTCATTGCGGTCTTGATTTGCATTTTCCTGGTGATTAGTGATGTTGAGCATTTTTTCATATACCTTTTGGCCATTTGTATGTGTTATTTTGAGAAATGTCTATCTAGACCTTTTTGCCCATTTTTAATTAGATCATTTTCATTTGTTTTTTTTTGCTACTGAGTTGTTTGAATTTCTTATATATTCTCTATATTAACTCCTCGTCAAATGTATAGTTTGTGAATATTTTCTCCCATTCTGTCTCCCAGGATGTCTCTTTACTCTGTTGATTGTTTCCTTTTCTGTGCAGAAGCTTTTTAATTTGATATAATCCTATATGTCTATTTTTGCTTTTGTTGCTGGTGCTTTTGAGGTTATCCAAAAACTTCTTGCCCAGATCAACATCATGAAGCACTTCCTCTAAGTTTTCTTCTAGTAGTTTCATAATTTGGGGTCTTACATTTAACTCTTTAATCCATTTTGAGTTGATTTTTAAGTTGATTTTTTAAGAGATAGAACAGAACAGTGGCTATCAGAGGCTGGAGAGAGAAGGGGAGGGAGGATGGGGAGAGATTGGTCAATTGTACAAAGTTAGAGTTAGATTGTATGGGGTTTGTACTTGTGATGAGAATAGTTATTTTAAGTATTTGAACATAGTTAGTTTAAGTATTTAATGTTACTCTGGCCAAAATAGAAGTACCTTCCTTGCCCTGGGTCTCTTAATATCAAGTTTTTTAGTCGTGTATATGGCAAGTAATTAAGGTTTATTTACTTTCGGTCATTTAGGTGAAACTCCATTTTCTGCTGCATATGTGTCAAGTCAGCTGCAAGAGATCTACATTTTTATTGATGAAATGAATGGAAATATAATTTTTATTATGGTCATTGTTTAAAAAGCAAACAACGATAATATGATTGTAAAGGAAATCCCTAAAATGATAGATTGCGATCACTTAACATTTTTATCTAAATAATGTAAATTTAAAATCATAGGACTTTAGAGATGGAAGTAAAATTATGGAAGATCTGGCCCATTTGAGTCATTTTCACTATTAGGAAACAGGGTCTTAGTTTTAAATGATTTGCTCAATCGCATAGAGCAAGAGAATGGCAAAGATGGACCTCATAAGATTCTGACAAAAATTTGGATCTGGCTTATTTTTAGGAGCTGAGGCATATCAAGATAGAGAAAAAGTTTTATCTCTTAAAATGAGCCTTTGATAAGGAATATCAACTGTATACATGAGGATCTTTAATAGAAAGTTTATTTTCTATTGATGGATTCTCAATCATCACAGCAAAAGGAAGTCAGAACTGCATGCAGAAAATTATTCTTTTTTTCTTATGCTGCCTCTGTAAACATTTGATTTTTATCATGATAGAGAAAGTATGAGTTCTTATATTGTCTGACACAGTAGAAATAGAAAAAATAAATAAATATAGCAAAAGGTCATTTCTCAGTTGATTTCTATGTATGCTTCCTACAGACAGTAAAAAGCATAGCACTCGGGTATTTCAGACAACAGCAGATTTAAAAATAACATTGGAAGTTACCTAGTCCAACGCTTTCAAAGTACAGAATAGAAAATAGAGTTCTGGTGAAATGACTCACACAACTAGAGTGTTCTCTCCAGTATCACATACTACACTTTTAATTCATATAAATGAGAGATATTTATCCCTCATTCATTAACTCACCAACTGTGAACAAGAATTGCGAAGGGCACAATCCGGCTGAGATAACGAACATTTACAGAACCAACAATAACATGCCAATTTTCTAATAGATACAAACTGAAAATAGAAGACAATAGGAGCAATGAATTATTCAAAGAATTAAAAGAAAGCTTGAAGAAACAACAACAAAAGAGTAGCAGTTTATTAGGAAGACGGGGGGGGGGGGGGGGGGGGGGGCTTTCCAGATAAGAAAATATATAGGCAAATGCATTGCATGGGAAAACGTGATAGTGCTACCAAATAACTAGTGATCCCAAGAGATACTTTAGAATGCTGGGTCATTATCTTCAAAGAGTCTGATTTGCAACTTCAAATAAATAAAACCACTATTTGCTTAGTTTCAAATTCCTATGCTATATATTAAATCGATGGTAATATCTTTTTTTTTTTTTTTTAAGGCATGTGGGGTGAGACAGACCGGATGTTCAATCTCTGCTCTGGTTAATATTTGTATGGAGTTTGACAATTCAATTTTTATTTCTTCATTGCTCTTAGATTTAAAGTTGAACTAAATAGTACTTAATCGCTACGGTTGGTTATTTGTGCCTAGATTTTGGTATACAATGCCTACCTAAAAGTAGGTTCTCAAAACATGGTACCTGCAAACATTCACCTTAATGAAATTTTAATCTATAATTAGGGATATGCCTCTTTTAATATAGAGTATAGCCAAATAGTAGAATAAACATCTAATCCTAAAATCAAATCAACATTCAAGTATATAGAATAAAAAGAATGTCAAGATGCATGAGAGAACCTCTATGTCCATGCCCTGCAGGATAATTATTATGCAATTAATATTAGCAAATACTTTGAATATCTCAGATGAAATATCTGTGAAAGTTTTAAGTAGAATTTTTATTTCATCTAACTATACAATCAAAACATTGCTACTGTTTCTAATTATAGCAGTCTGGAACTATATTACTGAAATTATAAAATGAACTGTTTCCCTTAACAAATGTAGCCTTAAGCAGCTATGCATAAAGTGAATTTTCCAAATGGAGCTCTGCACAGTATCTAAAATTAATATGGACCCAAGGTGCAGAGCAATTCACAGAGAAATACCCTTGCATTTCCTTACAAGCATTCCTGAATTCTTAGTGGTAACCTCAAGATGTATTTTAGTGCACTCAGTGAAAATAGAAGTCCTGTCCATTCTGTAGCAAAGTCTATTATAATCAAAAGATAACAAATACTAGAGAATATCCATTTTCTTATCACATTTTCTACAGGAAGACAGTTCACACGCTGCCTTTGAGAGCAGACAAAGTTTGCCATGTGGCATTACTCAAATAACATTTATTATATATGATGTTCCCAGATCCTGCCTCTCATTCAATAGAAATGAAAACATCTTTGTTCCTGCTTTGCTGAGATTACAAAAGTCTAGAAAACTATTTAACAAAATGACCCCTCCCATTCACCTGGATTCTGACCCTCTGAACAAAGAGAACATATATAAATGTTTCCCTTAAATTAGCATTCTTTTCCTAAGTCAAAAGGCCCTTTGTAGCAGACAATGGGTTTTACTTAAAATAAAAATGGACTTACTTCAATAAATAAAAGAAAGTTTTTTCTTCACTACTCAATTTATCAAGAAGGTTTGTAGTTAAGAGAGGGGGGGATATTTCTCTATGGATTCAAAAGCAATAAGTTGATAATTCACAGTTTGCTAATTCATTTTGACTTCTTAAACACAGAGTGTTGAGAGGTTTTGTTGATTTTTCTCGAGTAAATGACCGATGATCTCTCTGTCTCTATTAAAGGACCTACTTTCTGTGAGGTCAGAAGGAAGTGGCAGTTAGATATTTTGCTAAGAGAATCAGGGCTCATCCAATCTGCGAATGGTTAACCAAAAACCTGTTCACCCTTTTTTTTCCTGGGCACACATAGAAGTTTCCCAGCCTGTCGTGCAGCAGGGTGTGGCCGAATGACTGCATTTTGGTCAATGCAATGTCAGTGGAAAAGATGTCACCCTGTTCCAGACCTGAGCCAGAGGATTTTACTGCAGGTGGTCCTTAAGCCTTCTGCCAGTCCAACACCCGAGCAGACTCCAGCTTCGGGTGGAGCAAAAAAATGCAAGAGGACTGGGTGTCCAAATGATGATGTGGAACGGACCCCTGGAGAACACACATATGTGCACACACACATATATGAACACACATGCACACCCTAGTGCTGCCAGCCCAAGTAGTCTGACATAGTGGCAGAAGAAAGACTTTTTTTTGTGTGTGACGTCACTGAAATATTGGGTTGTTTCTGGAAATGACTTTATTGCTGCTCACAAACATTTCTATTCTTCTTTTTCTGGGTGCATTCTTTTCCTCTTCCTTGAAGTTAGTTTCGGTCACGTGAACTGTTTTGGCCAATGACAGGGGAGTAGAAATGGTGTGGGTCACTTTATTCAGAATGTGTTTTCTTGATGGTGCAACGGTCCCTAGAGAAATAAATCGGTGTTCCTTCAAGTCCCTAAGATGTGTGGGCTGCGTGTTACTGTAGAATAAGCTAGTGTATCTATCTGGCTTTTGAAGTTTGTTTCAGGAGGTAGCTTGTCTTGACTACTACAAAGCCCAAGCCTCACCTCTGAGATTCAAATCAGACTCTAATCGATTGCTGAATACACCTTGCAAAATAGAATATCCTCGTATGAGAAAGGTAATATTCAGATTCGGAAATTTAGAATCTAACTCTAAAGTAAAAGAAGAACTCTTCATAGGTTAGTAATTAAAAATCCAAGGCTACAGTTTTAGGAAAATTCTAATTGATAAAAATATAAGATATACACTTCTCATCCCTTTCTAAATTTCTCTCTCATTGTGATCATGCTTCAAATATGTGGAAACATATAATATTTCACACGTGATACATGGTTAGGTAGTACCTAAGGACCACCTTTAAAATAGTTTAATGGGTTCCTTGCACATGGATTGCAATGTATGGCCAATATATGTGAAAATGTCTCGTACTTCCCTTCTTTAAATCCTTTATTTTAAACCTTTAGCACGATATACCAAATCTTTTTTTTTTTTCCCCAACTCATTCTATCTTGACCTCTCTTTATCTTCCAAAGACTCTTCATGTACTATCCTTAAACCAAACTTGGGTTAAATCATCTGCTTAGACCTCTCCCAAAGAACCACAATTTCCTATATTGCCTCGGTTTTGCATGTATGATCTGCTCTGTCTAGAATGTAGACTGTCCCTTTGTTTTATATCTTGCTCAATCCTATTTTAAAACTCAACTGTGATGCCCTGACCTCTCTGATAACCCAAGCTGAGTTAGGCTCTTCCTCTTGTATGCACGCATCTACAAACCGCCCGGCCATCCCTCTGCTACTCATGGTCACAATGATCGCATTTGTTTATGTGCTTGTTTTTCTTCTCTTTACTGGAAACTTCCTTAAGAGCTTTAATGATGTTTTTATGTCTGTCTCTCCAGTACCCAGCATATTATCTGTCAAAGAGTAGGTGTCTATTAGTTTGCTAGAACTGTCTTTACCAACTACTACCAACTGGTGGATTAAAACACAAAAATGTGCTCACACCTATAATCCTAGCACTCTGGGAGGCCCAGGCAGGAGGTCAGGAGTTCAAGACCAGCCTGAGCAAGACCGAGACCCCGTCTCTACTAAAAATAGAAGAAATTATATGGAAAACTAAAAATATATACAGAAAAAATTAGCCGGGCATGGTGGGGCATGCCTGTAGTCCCAGCTACTCGGGAGTCTGAGGCAGGAGGATCGCTTGAGCCCAGGAGTTGGAAGTTGCTGTGAGCTAGGCTGATGCCAAGGCACTCTAGCTCAGGTAACAGAGTGAGACTGTCTCAAAAAACAAAAACAAAAAAATTACTGCCTTAAAGTTCGGAAGTCCAGAAGTCAAGAAACAAGGTGTTCACCGAGTTGGTTTATTCTGAGGGATGGGAGGAAAAGATCTGTTCCAGGCCTCTCTCCTTGTCTTGTAGATGGCTGTCTTCATGTTCACATGGCATTCTCCCTCTAAACGTGTCTGTCTTTAAATTTCCCATTTTTATAAAGATAGTCATTGAATTAGGGCCCATCCTAATGACTTCATTACCTCTTGGTAAAGACCCTATCTCCAAATAAGATAACATTCTGAGGTCCTGGGGTTTAGGACTTCATCCTATGAATTTTGGAGAGACACAACTCTACGTGTAACAGTGATCAATACATATTGAGTTAGTGGATGAATGGAAGTGGGGGGAGGCATTAGTAAATGTGTTACAAACTGTTACTCAGGTCATGCATGCATTAATTACACAGTTATCAGCACAGTTATATCACAATCCGGAACATAAGAATTCTGATAGCCGGATATAAGGTCTGGAGATAGAGAAGAAAAAAAATCTTTCGCAGGGGTCTTTAGCCCTTGTATGTAGCCCTTATGCTGTGCCAGTTCAAAGTTTATGAAGCCATTTATTTCTCCCTCAGCTGGGGCTTCTCTGCTCTGCTAATTTCCATCCTGTTATTCCTTTATTCAATTTTTAGGCTTTAGGACAACCCTGGATTCTGAGTATACCACAGAGAAGAAAATTTAATACTCTGTCTACTCAGCAAGCCCATCTCTATGGAATAATGACATTCATATAAGAAAATAACACTTATACAAATTATGGTTTGCCATAGGTTTGCAAAACCTGTAAAGCCTCTGGGAATCAAGATATATTGAAAAATCTATTCTGCCAGCTACGTAAAAACACTTAAAAGCACCAAGATTCTTTGTGCCAAGTGGAGAAATTGCAAGGAAAGGTGAAAGGATATTACTATATACTGAGGTATTTGCCTTTAACAGGTTTTCCTTTATTTTTATTAAATGTCTATGGTTCCAGCATAGTGATTTCACTTTGTATAAAAGCCTAATGTGTCACAGCATAATATTTTTTAAAAAACCATTACTGGATTTTTAGACAGGATCCAATTTTGCTGCACATTTCCCTTCTCATCTAATCGTCACAAATAATTTAAAGTGGATCATTGCATTAAAAATGTATATAAATAAGATGTGTACTTAGGGTTGCGTGCAGAATGTGATGGTTCTTCAAGACTTCACATTGTATCTTTGAGTAGTATAATAATCATGTTTCCTTTGATGTAGATTATGGGGAAAATATCAACACTTGTGGTTTTATGCATATTACAATATTGATCTTATTTTATTGCCAAAAATGCAAGTGTCATGATGGATCTAATTATTTAATGCATGAGTACCTATATAAATGTAAACATATATTTTATACGAATTCATAAATATGGACGTAGGTTTAATATACTAGACATGTGAGAAAATTGCCTTGGATTCATTTCCAGAGTATTCCTTAAGAGAGTCAATCACCCTGACTGTTCTGGGTTGAAATCTCACGGAGACAAGGAGAACACTGAATCAAGGATGAAGAGGTGTGGATGCCAGACCAGCCACTGAGCTCTTACTGCCACCTCAGTGCCACCAAGACACCCAGCAGATGAATGTGGTCATAAACAGAAAAAAAAAAAAACTTCCTGTAGAGAGCCTAAGCAAGAAGTGACCAAATTAGGCTCTGTTACATACTGTGTAGCAAGAAGCTATGACAGCAACAAGCTAATCAGACCTGGGTTTTCTCAGCACTTGACCGTGAAGCCCAGATTAACCCCTTGTTAAGCTGTGTAAGTACTTATTTCCTTCCCCAAGAAGAAAATAATAAGCTTCCTATTAGTGAGAAGTAATAGTACTCAAGCAATTAAGTATAAATGTAGAAGAGATATGAGTGCATTTGTAGTCTGAACTTGTAGAATCCATGACAGTTATACACATGTCCACGCATCACACGCATGTACATATCCACATGCATTTTCCCATGATCTGGGTTTTTCATCCCAGCTACTCAATCACTCAAACCTGAAGCAATAAAAATTGCGAGTCTAAACAAGAACTAGAAACATCAACAACATAATTAGTATCAGATGGTGGCACCCAATGTAAAAGATTAGAGAAGCTCTCAGACATCAGTGGTACAGTCTTCGCTTGCACTTTAGTCAAAGAGACAGAGAGGTGGGTGTTTTGAGCTCTGTTAAGCAGTAAAGTTTTTATGTGTCTCTCTGGAAATTGGATTTTGATTGACGACTGGTCTGTCATCAGCTGCTTGGAAATACTGAACCATTTGGTAAATAACCTGGACAGATCCCCATCACCCTTCTCCTCTACTTCACTGTCTTTGTTGCTTACCTAGTACAAAGATTTGTTTCTAATTAAACTGGAGTTTTGAAAGAAGACAGCGTGAGGAGTGGATACCAATTAATTTGATCATGGAGTGGAAATACCAGACAAATAGAAAAGCTTCCAACACCAGGAGACAAAGAACAGAGCACGAGCAACAAGAGCAAGGATTGCCCTGGGCTGTGCCAGAGGAGATTCGGGAGGCAGAAGAGAAAGCTGCATTATGTGGCCATTTCTAGAGCAAAGTAGAATACAGTCTAGTGTTTAAAACAGGCTTCACTTTCTTCTGTACAGTCCAATTTGGCAAATCCAGTTGGGATCATTTGAGTCTGAACTGGCCAGATAGTTACAATTAATTCAAGAATCGCTTTTAGCAAAATTTCAACATTTTGCAAGCTAAGGGGTTAGACTGCCTCACCAGAGTAATGTGCTGTCATTAAGGCACTGACCTTGAAACAGAGGACATGCCTTGGCAAAGGACTCTCTGAAGAAACAAAAATATATTGATACTAGTTACAATATGTGATTTATTTTAGTGGACACTAGCCGAAAGTAGTGGCTGGGAATATCGCAAAATGTAGGCAAATGCAACTTCTTCATTCTGACCAACAGTTTGAGGATTTAAACTGAATATTAACAAAAGTGCATCTACTTATACCTATATATTTATGTATATATAATAAAGAGGTTGATCGTTTTTGCTTATGAATTTAATAAATTATGTCAATCTTCTAGTACATTTTTGTGAAACTGAGAAAAATCAGCAATGCTTGTCCAGTGTTATTTATTATCAACATGCCAATTTTCTGACAATTCTGGAAGATGATAAAGACAGCACCACTTTTAAAATACATTTGCATTCTAAAATCCCATAATAAACCACAAAACATAGTTTAGACAATCAGTGACAGCCAAATTTTTCAATGTTCATGTAAAATTATCATATAAAATCGTATATGTTTGGTTTCAATTCTTTCTTCATATTTGTGTAGTGCAGTTTTCACTATAAAGAGATATGGAGGATGAGATGTATGGTATATTCTAAATGGACATAGTTTATTGCTTTGGGAAAATTCCAAGACATCTACGGCTACTGAGGCTTAAGAAAATGGGATCCAACAGTACCAGCGGTTGAGCCAGCCTCCCCAGTCTTCCCTTGGTATTCCTGCCCCTCCATTATCTCCTTATATCTCTGCAAAGAGGATTACAAAGGCAGGGTTTGGAGACAGCAGGAAATATGGCCAGACTGGCCAACCAACTGACTTACTCCAGGAAGTTGACCACTTCTCCTGTGTTCCTTTTGAAAATGCGAAAAAAAAAAAAAAAAAAAATTCACCTGGAGGTCAAGTCCTCTTATTTGGCACAATGGCTTCCAATTTTTAATAGCACAAACATATTTTAATAATGAAAAATTATAGATCCCCTATATTGTAGTAGTTGTTCTTGTAGACACCATCGATTAAGACAATTTATAATGATACAGTACTCTTCATTAAGTCTGTATGCATTTAAAGAATGTATATTTTGTTAATATCCATGCATACATATTCATTATTCATGCTGCATATTTTATTAGAGCTAAATTAAGATCAAACTGACGGTGCTTTGTTTGTATGTGAATTGTCGGACGCCCTTTCTCCAGTACCTGTTCCCCACTGATGGTGAACTCCTGCTCCAGCCTATTCACTTTGCAGTAAGTTTTTTTTCTTACTCAGAATTGCTCTCAGCTACTTACTCTATTCTCTGCTCACAATAGTGTACTCTCAAGTAGAATGATCCTATTAAAATGTAAGTCTGATCCTGACACTACACATAGCCTTCCAGTGCCTTCTATCTCACTCAGAACAGAAGCCACACCCTTAGCACGGCCTCTTGGGTCTGCAGGACCCTGTGTCACCTGCTTGGCCGCATCTCCTAGTTGTTTCTCCCTCTCTCCCTCAGCTCTGCCCTGGACAGCTGAGTCCAATCACTCCCATCTCAAAGCTGTTGGACATGAAATTATCATTGTCTGGAATATTCTTTCGCTAGGGTCACATTCCCACCATCTGATATAATATAAAGGCGATTTGTCTGTAGTTCATTGTCTGAGTTTCCCCATTGAAATTAAGGCTTTGTAAGGCAGGGAGGCATATATTTATGGCTTTTTATTCACTTCTTTCTTTTTCTTCTGGTTAAAACAATTTCTGCACATGCCAGGTACTCAGTAATATTTGTGAATAAATGAATCAGTTAGAAAATGTATAGTAATTCCTTGAAAGGTTTTTGAGAACCTGAAACAATTTGGGGATGTGAAAAGCATTTTTTTTTCTAAAGTCATTGCTTTTCAGATATCTTAAACTATGACTCTGTATTAAGAAATATTTATAAATCTTTCTTTTTCTGCGTAGGGGTGAAGAGAGAGAAAAATATTAAAAATACAAAATGCAGTCCTTTATTTACTAATAATAATATCTAACATGGATATGAGATTTATTATGGACTAGACACTGTTATGAGTGCTTTACATTTTAACTCATTTTAATCATAAAACTATCCTGTGAGGTATGCATTATTATTATTATTATTATTATTATCTACATTTTACAGAAGAGGAAATTGAGGCACGTCTTTCCAAATTCACAGTGATTGTAAGGGCTGAAGATGGTAATAGCATATGATGGACAGTCTGGCTCCTGAGGTTTTACTCTTGTATTAGTTGGGATTCTCCAGGGAAATAGAACCAATCGGGGATATATAAATATATAGAAGAGGAGATTTACTGTAGGAATTGGCTCACATATGGTGGAGGCTGAGGACCGCCATGATACGCCATCTGCAAGCTGGATGGATACCCAGGCAAGCCAGTGTCATAATTCAGTCTAAGTCCAACAGCCTGAAAATCTGAGGGAGGCACTGGTTTAAGTCCTGGAGTCTGAAATCCAGAAAAGAACCAGGAGCTCTGATGTTACAGGGCAGAGGATGGATGTCACAGCTCAAGAAGAAAGAGAATGCATCCACCCTCCACCATTTTGTTCTACTGACACCCTCAGCAGGTTGGATGGTGCCCACCCATATTGATGAGGGAGGATTTTCTTTACTGGGTCTACTGATTCAAACACTAACGTCTTCCAGAAACTCTCTCACAGACACACCCAGAAATAACATTTTACCACATATTTGTGCATCCTTTAGCCTAGTCAACACATGACAGTAAAATCACAACTAATAACCACTGTATTAGAGCACTGATCATTTTAGCTTTTGTTCTCTCTCTCTCTCTGTCTTTCTTCTCTGTTTTTCTAAGTCCCGCTGCTTATATTTAGGCAAAACTAAAATGCATTTTAACTACAAGTCTTTATGTATTTGGCAACCTAATGTACAATCTTTGGAAATTATAATTTTAGCTAAATTAATATTGCATTTACAATTCTAAGTCACTTACAAATTTAATTCTAAAACCAAATCTGATGAAAAAAAAAGAAACCCTACACACTAAGTGTGGTTCTTCCATAATCAACTTTTTGCACTAAAATTATCAATAATTGTACCTTTTACATTTCCTAACATAATAATATAAAATACTAGTTATATGTAAGTAAAAATGTGTATATACTCTCACTTGAGTGGCCATCCCATTTAATTTGATATTTACCCATAGACAAGAGCTATGTTTCCTAACTACTTCTAAATAAGTTAAATATTAAAACAAATCTATCTGTCAAGCCAACCAAAATTATGTCTATGAAAAATAAGAATTTGACATCAGATAAAATTGAAAGCAAGACTTATTTTATTACAAGAGAGGGAAGAGAGCACCAAAAAAGTCAAATGAACTGGAAGTAGGATAAAATCTGAGAGGGTACTTAAGATAAGAAGCCTTTACCCAATGGTCAAATTCATATGAGTCAGAAAATCTTGTATAGTTCATTAACTGTGGGCTTTTCTACCTTAATCACTATAGGAAAATATCCTAAGATAGAAGAAGAAAGAATTCACTTGTCGTAAGTCAGCAATAAGCAGATGGACTTCTTAATATATATGACTTACAGAATGATTACAACCCAAAGGGGGCAGCTAAATGTTTTAAAATCATATCTACTGAGCCTTCAATAACTATCTTAAGGTACTATCTTAAGATACTATCATTGCACCATTCTTCATTTTTCAATACACAGACATTTACCTATTCCTATAGTGTGAATTACATTTTTGCTGTGACTTTTATTATTTATTTCATCTATAAACCTTGTTTTATTGCAAACATATAAATACAATGTTTTTCTACCAGGAACCCATAGCTTAGTTGAGAAGGCTGATATGAGTGTTTGTGTGTGCTGGGGGGTAGATGCAAAAACAAGCACATACACGTTTTGCAGAGGTAAGGTAGAGAATGTGTGGATATGCATGTGGAGGGTAGTATCTGCAAAGATTCCCTAACCAATACAATGCCTAACTTTTTTTTTTTTTACCTGCCTAAATAGAAAGGGTAGAAAAACATTCTGGAAAGAGGTAACAAATAGTACAAAAATGTGAAAGTGTAAACAGAACATAATGTATAGCAAACTTGAAAAAAATCAAGTTTTCTGAAGTGTAAGTGAAGTATAAAACATTGGACCTGTGGAAAATAGTTTGGGAAGATAGAAGTTACACATAAAAAATTCCCAATGTCATGATGGCAGGTGATGGTGTCTTCTCCAGTGGTGAGGAGGGAGGTAAAGACTAGACTTGGGTTTTAGAGGAGTCTCTTTGGCAGCAGCATGAATTACGGATGGTTTCTCAATGAGGAAGTGGCAGTGGGAATGGAAGCAACAGAAAACCATCGAGAGTAATAGAGATTTGCTGAATATTTAGCCGTGAAGGTGGGAAGGATTTACATAGCATGGTTCTCGGTTTTCTTGTTTGGAAACTACAATGAATGGACATATCACCTACCCAAAGA